>NC_091153.1:17641142-17716142 GCF_040958095.1 Procambarus clarkii
ACGAGTGAATACTGAGACCAGACCCCATAGGTCCCTATCCTCCTCATCATTCGTCTCACTGTGTCTCCACAGCTTGCACCGCCCATTTGAGACAGCGTCTGGACCTGTTAAAATAATGCATAAGCTGTAAGGTAATAGAGAATAATATATATCTTTCAATCTCAACATTAGATTTTCTAATTTCCAACTGTATTAAATAAATAGCATTAAAATATTTTCCTTCTTAACTATTACAAAAATCAACGAATTTGAGTAACTGTTGCTTTTGTTTTATTTGTACCTTAAACATAACACTGAACAATCAATTATGTGCCACCCCACCTTCCTTCATCTGCAAAAAAACTAATCAAAAGACATATGTACAAGGCTAAAAAAATTCAGCAACACTTACCATACTCAGGCTAAAAGAATTAAGCAACACTTACCATACTCTTTTTATATTCACTGTTAACTTTTAGCTCATGTGACAGACTTTCCACCTGCTCAACAGTTTCAAGTGGGGATGGAAGAATGTCTTCCAGGATTGGTATATCTCCATGTGTTTTTGACATATGGGTTTCCGTCATTTTGACAATATTCAGGAATTTTGCAAAAATAATGGCATTTACTATTTTTAAAAGATTATTAGCAAATTTACAGAAATGGTGCATTCGGAAGACAAAACCGTGGTAGACATGGTTGGAACAAGTTAGGTGAGAGGGTGGTGGAGGCCAAAACCATAATCATAATCATCTGTATCAAACCTTATTACAGGTAAAACCAGTAGGCAGTCTACTGTATTTTATCAAACCGTTATTAGTATAATAGATCTCGTAATAATTTTGCAAAAATAATGGCATTTACTATTTTTAAAAGATTATTAGCAAATTTACAGAAATGGTGCATTCGGAAGACAAAACCAATTTTTCACTTTTGACAATTGAGCACCTGCTACATCCAGATTCTAGGGAGGAAAGGAAGGACGATCTTACTGGATCCCATAGCCTCTCCGAGGCACAAACCAGGCTTTTACATAACCCCCCCCCCTGCACCCGAGCTTTTTAAAATAGTAAATGCCATTATTTTTGCAAAATTATTACGAGATCTATTATACTAATAACGGTAAATAAATAATAAATAGTAAATAAATCAAAATCAGTTACATTATTTTATCTTATTCATAGCATAAATGTTCTCGAAGATTACTAAAAAGAAATTGAATTAGACTACAGCAAATTGGCAAACTTTACCTTGTATCTGTTTCCACCGAGTTTGTTTGGGGCGTTCTTCAACATATCAGCAATACTTGTCTCAACATCTCTTTCAGTTGCATTAGTGTGGGTGTTGATACAGGCTTCTGGAAATTTATAAGAATTAATTAATATATATAATTATAATTCACTTTGCTATTCCCCATTCCACAGTCCTCTCGTCCTTCCCACTTCCCTGTCCCCACATCATCCCCACTATTCCCACTTCCCTGTCCCATCGTCCTCCTTACCATTTTCCCCTCCCCTGTCCTTCTTCCTCCCCCACCATCTCCCATTCACCTGTCCCTTTGTCCTCCCCAGCATTCCCCTGTCCCCACCATCCCCAACTCCCCAGTCCCCTCGTCCTCCCCACCATTACCCTCTCCTCTGTCCCCTCGTCTTCCCCACCATACCCCCCTCTCGTCCTCCCCACCATTCCAAACTACCTCATCCGATGCATTCTATAATGGTCTGATGCTTCCATCAGAAAATTGGGAACATCAAATGATCTGATATTCCCATCACTGAAAAATAAGAACAGCTAAAAAAATGAAATGAAAAAAATAAAAAAATAAACTATACTCATGAAATGAACAGTATGGTAAACAACACAGCTCAATTTCAATGCAATGTCACACAAAATTATTAAATCGAAATGAAAATAAATTGAAATCTATGAAAATTCAAATTATCAATACAATCGGAAATATTGAAATAATATCGCAACATAATATAGTGTGGGTTGCTCTTACGTGCAACAGACGGTGCTGTTTTTCAAGAAAGGCATGGTTTTACCTGTCACAAGTGTGGCATCTATACTTATACTCACGAAATGAACGGTATGGTAAACAACATAGCTCAATTGCAATGCAATGTCACAATAACATTTAATAACAATAATAACAATAACATTTAAATATACTTTAAGATATAATCTAGAAGAAAATAAGAACATTGAAACGGTTCATGAACTCGATTTCAATAAAGGACACTATGGGGAACTTTGAAAAACAGTTAATGAGTATAATTAGACAGACTTGTTGCTAGGCAGAGGAGTAAATAATGAGATATATGGCAAATTTTGCAAAATATACGGCACACAAACATTCATACCCAAACAAAGCAAAATGCTAGGTAAGAACAAAGCAGTTGGCCCGTAGGGGAAAGGAGATACCCACAAGACTGGAATACAAGTCATTAACAAGCACACAAGTACTACACTACACAACAACCGCACTACTACCAGAACTGGACGAATCACTACCAAAACAACACATTGCACATCACTACCAAAACAACACAACACAACACAAGCATTGGCAAAGAATTATAGACCAGTTGCACTAACATCCCACATAATAAAATTATTTGAGAGTGATCAGGAGTCAGATTACTAGTTTTATAGAGACCAATGACCTCCACAATCCAGGCCAACAAGGATTTAGAGCAGTTTCTATGATCGAGCCACTGAGATCTATAAAGAATTCTGATCAAGAAAGAGATCTAGGGGTGGTTTTAGATAGAAAACTATAACCTGAGGATCATATTAAGAACATTCTGCGAGGGGCCTATGCTACACTTTTTAACTTTAGAATTGCTTTTAAATACATAGGTCAAAAAGTTTTAAAAGTTTTAAAAGTTTTTTAAACCTCTCGTGTATCATGAGTGTGTTAAAGTATCAGATGGTGCATTCAGATGATGAATATTACCTAGTTCCTTCATCTGGGAAGAATGAACACATATTGGTGCATTCGGATGATAAAAACTAACTACTGTAGTTTAATTGATCAACAGACTGTATATCATATGCAGACTGTATGTGGATCTGCGGGCCACTCCAAACAACAGCCTGGTGGACCAAGCTCCACCAGGGCTAAAGCACAAAGTGATATAGATGTGATAGAGAAACTAGGTCAAATGGAGGAGTAGGTCTGTATATTAAACAGCACCTGACGTGCACAGAGCTACTAAACTCAATGTGGTGGTAGAGTGGTGGGGGGGGGGGAAACATTGCAGAAAAAAAACAAAAATACAATTTGGTCAACAAAACAGCATTGTTTAAAATAGAAGACATGGGTTGTCATTTTGGGGGTAAGGTAGGTTACATTGAGTTAATTAGTTAGTACTTAGTTTTTATCTTAAACTGGTTGGGAGAGGTACAGTGTTGCTGTGCTGGTGAAAGAACACCTAAAGGTAAATTAAATAATGATTGCGAATCCACAAGAAGTTGACATAATATCGCTAGAGATCTGCAATCAGGATGATAAACTTTCCTTAAAGAATTTGACAAACACTTGCTGATAGGACATGAAGTAAATGAAATGTATGTCAAGTTTTGTGAAATATATGATAAAAGCACAACAAAATTTGTACCAAAGGAGAGATGCAGAACTAGGAAAAGGGGTTTGTTCAACAGAAATTGCGAGAGGGCCTGAGACCCAAACACACACAAATGGAATCAATATATAGCAAGAGGCCAAACCCCCAAACATACAAGCGATGCAAAGATGCGAGAAACAGCAGCAGCATTAAGGAGAGGGACTTAAGGACCATAAATAAAGTGTGAAAATAAACTCGAGTAAATTTTTTTAACTACTCTCGACAGTGAAGAAAAACAAATATTCAGACGATTTGTGTTAGAATCATTAATCTTACACTTTCGGTCATATTCAACAACACAAATACATACACACACATTCCTGTTGCTGTAGCAAGTGAAGAATTACACACACAGATCACAATAACGTGATGCATCAAATGAACAAATCCACAAGGGCCGTGACGAGGATTCGAACCTGCGTCCGGGAGCATCCCAGACACTGCCTTAATCGACTGAGCTACAACAGGGTAAAAGGGTTGAAACCGAAGTTCTACTGAACTTACTGGATCCCATAGCCTCTCCGAGGCACAAACCAGGCTTTTACACAACCCCCCCCCCCCTGCACCCGAGCTATGTCAACAGGCCGTTCTCCCTCTTCGCCCTTCCGAATGCACCATATCAGTAAATTTTTTAATAATCTTTTAAAAATAGTAAATGCCACTATTTTTGCAAAATTATTACGAGATCTATTATTCTATAGAATAATGCATATAAATGCATATATGCATATAAATACAAAACATTAATACAAAACAAGTAAATGTAAATAATTTTACCTTGCACCTAGATCCACCAAGCCTGTATGGCGCGCGTTTCAGTACTTCGGAAATCTAGAACTATCTTGAATCTCTAATCTGCAATGAAACAATACATATTATTGCACTTACCAAAACATGGATGAATGTAGAAAATACAGAACTATTAGCTGAATATCAAATAAATGGATTTAATCTATTTCACACAGATAGATATATTACACCGTGTATATTAGGTAATACCTAACATACACGCCTCCACACACACTACATTTGAAATGTAGTCTCAAAAAGACTACATTTCAACAGCAAAGATTACTCCATAAAAAAATAATTAAATTATTGACCAACATGAGAAAGGGTTAGCCAACATGAGGGTTGTGTTGATTGCCTGAAAATATTTAAATTGTGTAATGTATTGAATGGCATTTTTCAAGTTACAACATTTTTTAAATTACTGAACTAGGTTCTAGGCTTTGCTAGGCTTAATTCAATTATTACAGATAAGCCTAACCTAGCCTAGAACCCAGTGGGTTTTCTTCCTATTGGGGAGTGTTGTACATGCCTCGCCTCCACATACACACTAGCACAGCCAGGCCTCGCCTCCACATACACACTAGCACAGCCAGGCCTCGCCTCCACATACACCAGCACTGCCAGGCCTCGCCTCCACATACACACTAGCACAGCCAGGCCTCGCGTCCACATACACACTAGCACAGCCAGGCCTCGCCTCCACATACACCAGCACTGCCAGGCCTCGCCTCCACATACTCACCAGCACAGCCAGGCCTCGCCTCCACATACACCAGCACTGCCAGGCCTCGCCTCGCCTCCACATACACCAGCACTGCCAGGCCTCGCCTCCACATTTAAACCAACCAAGCCCACAAATACGTTAACATGGACCAGCATTACACCGTCTAACATACTCTGTCAGATGTAACAACTAAATTTGTGAATTCAAGACCAAATCTATTGTATAACACAGTGTTAGTACGAGAAAAACATTACTTACATTCGAAGCCGTGTTTTAAAATGGCGGCGGTCTTGTACTGACGCTCCAAACTGTGTGTTCGTTTGCGTATGATGAACGTGTGACAATTTACTACAACAATTATTTAATTATTCTTATTCTTTATTTTAATATTTTTAGGGTACATGAAATTTCAAACTTATTTGCACACAATAATATAATTGCATTGTCATAACCTTTATATATTACGGAAAATACGATGACATGAACGAAGTCAAAGTGAAGTTGAAGTCAAAGTCATTCGCCGAACGTATTAGTCATTTTTTTTCTCCCAAACGATAGGGGTAACAAATCCACAGAGAATATAAATGTACAGTAAAGTCAATTTTATTCAGGAAAGTACATACATAGTTGATTTACAAACATAATGTTGGATTTATAGATAGAGCTAGTGCATACAATACCTAAAGCCACTATAGTAGGCCTATAGCATTTCAGGCAACCGGGCAGTATATATGGACCCCTTACTCAAATCTCTGAATATGTTAGATATTAAGTCCCTGCACATACTCTCATGTGTATTTTATATATATAAAACGCTGCACTGTAATGTCAATCCTGACCTTAAAAGCTTCCTAGAAGGTTGTAACAGATCCCATGAGCACCACACCAGAAACAAATACCTATTTGATATTCCAAGAGTACGACTTAGTCAAACTAGAAATGCTTTACAAATCAAGAGACCTCGAATGTGGAATGACCTTCCCAATTATGTTAAAAACTGTACCTCTCCCAACCAGTTTAAGATAAATAAAGATAAATTTATAAGTTAAGAAAAATTCCACAAATCAACAACCCTGTTACTGACCCTGTATTTACCCAAGTCTTTCCTAAATCTAAACTTATCCAATTTATACCCATTGTTTCGTGTTCTATCTTGTGTTGACAATTTTAATACCCTATTAATATCCCCTTTGTTATATCTATTCAGGAAATTGTGGTTGATCTCGAACCCATTGATAATGTGACGACTTATACAGAATTTTGTAACTATATCATCAAGATTGTAACCAGCTTAGCTAAATGTAGTGTGGGGTTCAGTCCCTAAGCCCATATATGTGCCTCTCTAACCATTTAGGTTACAGGGCAAAAACATAAAAACAAAGGTAACTGCAGAAGGCCTATTGGCCCATACCAGGCAGCTCCTATCTATAACAGATAAACACTAAGTACTACCTAATTAACTCAATGTAACCTACCAACCTAACCCCCAAAATGTCAATCCATATCTTTTATTTTAAACAATGCTGTTTTGTTGACCAAATTGTATTTTTACTCTTTTTCTGTCATGTTTCTCCCACCCCTGTTTTTTCCCTTTTTTCTTATTTTTTCTCAACATAATTCATACTTTAATTATGCGGATCAGGACATCACCTGATCAAACACATCAAACATCGTTTGACCACCATCAAACACACACATTTCGTGTGTGTTTGACGCTCACTGATATGTACCAGCGTTGTTTTATATATGGTGCTATTCTATCTTACGCTTTGTTGCTCTTTTTTACCTACGGGCTCATAGAACATTCTATTGCGAAAACATTGGCACAAAAATGAATGACGTACATACAATAATAATGTCAGGACAGTGATATAATTATAAACTTTCAAAGCACTGTATCGCCCATGTGTCGTCTTGTCACCAATACTGGGTAACAGTTCCGCCACTTCCCACACTCTTGCGGGTGGGCAGCGACCATTATTCTACGTTTATATTCATATCACCGTGTTGGGAATTTCATTGCGAGTACATTGATACCAAAATTAACGCTGTAGGACAAGTGTGGAAGTGATAACAATCCCAAGAGTAAAAACATTTTGTTGCTCTTGGGCACTCACGGCGAGTCATCTCCGTAGGTATTTATTGGGTGCTGGTATTCATATAACTTTTGGTGACCGTTTTTGCTGATTTTCTTCTAGAGAATGTTATTGCGAACACGTTGGTACCAAAATGAAATACATAGCTCGAGAACTAAGGTCAGGAGAGTAAAAAGAGTATACACATTTTTGTTTTGACGCTTAATTAAGGTTATTGTGAGTACTCATCGCCTGCCTAGAAACTGGAACTAGTAATTCCATCTATCATGCATATCATACAAGAGGAGCCACACATCTATGGATCATCCAATAAAATCAGCAGACTTCTAGATGTTACTACTGCTCGGCTTAGACTCGGTTACAAGTATCTCTGGGAATTCTCATTATCTGCTGATGTAGACCTGACCAAATGTAAACTGTGTCAACAAAATTATTCGCACACCCTCCGTCACTATGTGATGGAGTGCGAAAAGATACATGAATTTAGAGACAATTCTATAACCAATGTTCCAGCGATGTGTCAATATTTCATTCAAAATGATCTGCTACCAGAAATTTTAGCCAAATATCCCCAGTTTGCTAACTGTAGATAACAACTAAGTGATTGTAACCTATCCACCGCTGCCCACTGGATGGGGGACGGTGTGCAGGACAAACATATAAATTTTGATACTAGCTCTCCACATATGTCAGTTGCTTAATTTAGAACCTGTACTTGAGGTCGATCTCGAACCCATTGTTGATGTGATGACTTATATTGAATTTTGTAACTAGCTCATCAAGATTGTAACTTGCTTAGCTAAATGAATTGTGGGGTTCAGTCCCTGAGCCCATTATGTGCCTCTGTAACCCTTTCCACAACCGCCCACAAGATGGGTATGGGGTGCATAATGGGGTGGGGTGTCTTGGCCAAACGTGCCACATCAAAACCACAAGTTGACATTGAATGTGAATTAACAATGAGACAAGTAAGATTTATACTAATACATTTATACTAACTCTGTTGAGCGTTGACCATTTATACATCAAATCTGTTGATGTGAGCACTTTAGTTTAGTCTGCCGTTTAAAGAAAAAAAGAGCATATCAATGGTATATCACAGAAAACGAATTTATCATAAACTCATGTATTTGTCTTATCATATTGAACTGCATTCATATTTTTAATATATAACAATATGAATATACAAATTTCTGTAAATCCCCTACCTTGTTGGAATCTGTGGAAATGAATGAGCAAATGTGCTGGCTGAAGGCGCTGAAGGAAACCACATTGGTTTCATTTTGGATACAAATGTCCATGGAAATTCAAAATTGAAACTAATTATATAGTTGAACCTGCAGAGACGAGTTTAAGAATCTGTGTTGAGAGTGATGGACACAGCCTTCACAATTATACTTCAGAGAATGTAAACATCTAAGAGTCATTAGAAATATGTGTAGAATAATAAACCCTACATTGTTTGAGTTAGGGAAAACACCATTTGTGATATATAGATACTATAGCTGTTCCTAAAGATTCACCCTTTTTTGCACCAGCAAGATAACATATAAGATTTTAAGAGTTGACGAATGTTAATATTCTTGTTTGATAAACTGTGAACTTGAGACATAGTTAATAAGAACATATTAACACAACAAAATGTTTTCAGAATCCTTAACACCACTTTCCAACAACTTATATAATTTATATAAATTATTTTAGAGAATAATACATAAATTATATATTTAAACATGATATAGTGTTTAGTGGAATGTATAAGGAGTCAAATTGTGTTAAAAAGAGCAATTTTTAGAAAATTTGGAAAAATACTTTTTTCTGTTCAAATTATAACTAAATGGATTATAAAGGTTTCACTCAGCCAATATTTATCATTCACAATTTATTAATGAATTTTACAAAAAAACACCATAAATTTTATATTTAAACATGTAAAAACTATTTGTTTTACATTTGGAAGAAAATAATTGTAGAAAAACAATTTATAATTAAACCTTTGTGTTTGGATTTTTTGAGTAAAAGTTTCTCAAAGGCTTTCCTGCACCATTCTCAATGCAAATCATTCCCACACCTATGGCAAGAGATAGGCGAACGTTGTGTAGATGATTTGTGTTTGCTGGGTAGTGACCCCCGGCAGCATACTCTACAGGGACCCCCATCTCTATAGTGACCCCCCGGCAGCATTCTCTACAGTGACCCCCGTCTCCATAGTGACCCTGGCAGCATACTCTACATTGACCCCGTCTCTATAGTGACCCCAGCAGCATACTCTACAGTGTCCCCGGTTTCTATAGTGAACCCGGCAGCATATTCTACAGTGACCCCGTCTCTATAGTGACCCCCGTCAGCATATTCTACAGTGATCCTCGTCTCTATAGTGACCCCCGGCAGCATACTCTACAGTGACCCCGGTCCCTATAGTGACCCCTGGCAGCATTCTCTACAGTGACCCCCGGCAGCATACTCCACAGTGATCCCCGGCAGCATAATCTACAGTGACCCCCCGCAGTATACTCTACAGTGACCCCCCGTCTCTATAGTGACCCCCGTCTCTATAGTGACCCCCCAGCAGCATAATCTACAGTGACCCCCCGCAGCATACTCTTCAGTGACCCCCGTCTCTATAGTGACCCCCGTCTCTATAGTGACCCCCCAGCAGCATAATCTACAGTGACCCCCCACAGCATACTCTTCAGTGACCCCCGTCTCTATAGTGACCCCCCAGCAGCATAATCTACAGTGACCCCCCGCAGCATACTCTTCAGTGACCCCCGTCTCTATAGTGACCCCCGTCTCTATAGTGACCCCCGGTAGCGTACTCTTCAGTGACCCCCGCCTCTATAGTGACCCCCGGCAGCATACTCTACAGGGACCCCCATCTCTATAGTGACCCCCGGCAGCATTCTCTACAGTGACCCCCGTCTCCATAGTGACCCTGGCAGCATACTCTACATTGACCCCGTCTCTATAGTGACCCCAGCAGCATACTCTACAGTGACCCGGTCTCTATAGTAACCCCCGGCCGCATACTCTACAGTGACCCCGTCTCTATAGTGACCCCCAGCAACATTCTCTGCAGTGAACCCCGTGTCTGTAGTGACCCCCGGCAGCATTCTCTAAAGTGACCCCATCTCTATAGTGACCCGCCGCAGCATACTCTTCAGTGACCCCCATATCTATAGTGACCCCCCGGGAGCATACTCTACAGTGAACCCCGTGTCTATAGTGACCCCCCGGCATCTATAGTGACCCCCATCTTGTAACCTCATACAATCTTCCTCAGTCTTAATCCTTCTCATAATTTTTGCATCATCAGCCAACAATGAGAGGGAATGATTCTATACCCTCTGGGAGATCATTTACATATGTCAGAAAAAGTATAGGTCCAAGGACTGTACCCTGCAGGACTCTACTGGTGACGCCTCTCCAATCTGAGGCCTCGCCCTTCAGTGATTCACTGTCTTCTGTTACTTAGGGACTCCCTCATCCAATGGAGTACCTTCCCTTTCACTCTTGCCTACATCCCTAGCTTTTGCAATAGTTTCTTGTTTAGTACTGTGTCAAAGGCTTGTTGGCAATCCAAAAATATGCTGTTTAGCCACCCTTCTCTTTCTTGCCTGATCTCTGTTGTTTGATCGTAGAATTCAATTAATTATGTGAGGCATGACTTACCGTCCCTGAAATAATGCTGATTTTGTTGTAACGGGGGCCAACCTTTAACCTCACTTAAACGTTTAAAATGCTGGTCGTTAGTATTAAAAAGGTCTTTAGCCAACAACCCTCGTGACCTAGGCGTTTGATCGCCATGACATCACGACACGAGGACACTGTACTTTCTATGCTACACTGCAAACTCTGAGACTGCCGCCACCCCCTGATTTCATAAACCCCACTGAATAATTCCCCCAATTGACGGTGAAGCAGAAAACCGCGATTAGGTATATTCCTGGAGGTGGATCCCCAATTCCGAAAGGAGGATGAGATTACTTTAAATGTGTGGAATTAACTAAGTTACATGAGGGATTATAATATATATTAAATAGACTGTGGGATGCTTGTAAAGTTCACTGGAGTTTATTAAAAAAAAAGGAAAATGGGTGGGAAATTCCCTACACAATAGACTTTAGTTAATCATTTATTTTACGAAACGTTATTATTTAAACACTCCCGAAAATGTAATATTTTCTAACTGAAATTCATCGTAAAACAGAGGCAATGGCATGAACCTAAAATGTGGAATATAATATCTGCACAAAAACTACAAGATAAACAAACTTTTACCTTAAATATCACAACCAGGCCTTGATGTTCTGCCTTGACTCCAGGGAGAAGAGTCCCTCCTCCAGTTAATGCTCAGCCCACACTGAACTTTTCCTCCCCTCCCAACTGTGAGGCCGACCCAGGCCTACTCCGCGAGCATCCTGGCTGCCAGACTAATTATCATGGTTAATTGATACAGTCAGTTTTATTCACTGGTTACTAAGGTGACCTACTCATTATTCCAAAACAATTGGACAGTCCCTAGATACTAGACCAAGGTTATTTTGAAGTACAATAGAGGGTAGTAACCTGAATTTATAATTTATGAATTAACAAACCCGAGAGTGTGGTGCTACCGACCGCCTGACCTCCTTGACCCAGGATGAGACAAGGGCCCGATCCAAAACTAGTTCCCATCCTCATTGTTCATCTGTTCTTTCCGATTAAGAGGATTGTTGATTCTTTACTCTGAAATGATGTTAAACTAATCTAAGTACTTGACAAAAGAGGTTACTAATTACAGTTACTTTAATACATGAATTCTCCTAAATTGATGAATTACGCTCTCAGGAGACATGTGACAATGTTGACTGATCACCCGGGACTAATCTCTCGGGACAGCCTTTTGTGGAAACTCAGGTAACAGTTCCCTCTGACTCCAAATAGATTATCCTCGTATACAATACCAAATGTATCATTTTTATCTACAGCTACTCTGTAAATCATATAATCCATGACCTATAAGCTTCTAAAACCAGCTAAGCTTGTTACATTGTGATACAAAGTTCCTTCGCTCTAGATGTTTCACTAGCTTTTTTTGCACAATTTTCACCAACTTTCATGGTATGCAAGTTAGGGACACTGGCCCTACGTTCAGTGCCTCCTGTCCATCCCCTTTCATGTATATCAGGATTACATTTGCTGTCTTCCAAAGTTTTGGCAGTTCACCTGTTACCAGTGATTTGCTATGCACCATGGACAGTGGCAGACAGAGAGCTTCTGCTTCTTCCTTTAGTGTCCATGGTGATATTACAACCGGGTCTATAGCCTTTGTCACATCTAACTCTAGCAAAATCTTCCTTATATCCTCCACTGGTAATCCAAAACTCCTCTAGTGGTGCCAAGTTAAATACTCCTTCTCTTATCTCTGGAACTTCTCCTTGCAGTAATGTGAAGGCCTCCTGATATCTCATATTGAGTTCTTCGCACACTTCCTTGTCGTTTGCAGTGAACATGTCTGTCCGCTATCCTCAGTTTCATTACCTGTTCCTTCAGTGTTGTTTTTCTTATGTGGCTGTGCAGCAGTTTAGGTTGAGTCTTTGCCTTACTTGTTATGTCGTTTTCATATTACCCTTCTGCCTCTCTTCTCAACCTGACATATTCATTCCTGGCACTCTGGTATCATTGTCTGCTCACAATGGCCTGTTATTTCTATAGTTTCTCCACGCACTTGTACTTTGCTGCTCAGCTTGCTTTCACTTTTGATTAAACAATGGATTTTTTCATCTGCATTTAATTTTTTCCTTTGTGGACCGGGATAAACTTGTCTGCTGCCTCCTTACATTTCTGCGTAATGTATTCCATCATGTTTTGGGCCGTATTTTACCTGGGCTCTGTTTCCCCTGTTATACCTGTTAGGATTTTTTTTATCTCCACATAGTTTCCCTTACGGAATGCCAGCCTTTTGTTTTGAGGTCCCTTCCTTGAGTACATTAACCCTTCTTTGACCAGATACTCAAACGTCAGCACACTGTGATCGCTCATTCCTACTGGGGCCTTGAAGCCGATTTCCCTTATGTCAGAATCGTTTAGAGTGAAGACTTGGTCGAGTCTCGTTAGTTCATCATTTACCCTCATTCTTGTGGGTTCCCTGACATGCTGGCTTAAAATGTTTTTTGTTGCCACCTCCAATAGTTTAGCTTTCCATGTTTCGTCTCCATGCGGCTCCATGTTCTCCCAGTCTATCCTTCCGTGATTGAAGTCCCCCATGATAAGCAGATGTGATCGAATTCTACAAGCAGCAAAGGCTGCCCTCTCAATTATATTGTTAACTGCCATGTTGTTTCTGTCATTCTCTTGCCTGGGTCTTCTGCCGTTTGGTGTAGGGTTATATATCACTGCTACTACTACTCTTGGTCCTACCATCATCATGGTGCCTGTTATGTAGTCTCTGAACCCCTCACAGCCTGGGATAACCATCTTAAAAATTCCATTCCTTTTTCATGAGTATAGGGCCACTCCATTCCTCCCCTACCCAACCTCCCTTAACATATTACAGTGTAGTCCTGGGGAAACACTGCATTCGTTATGATTGCTGAGAGTTTTGTTTCCATGAGTCCAATTACATCCAGGTTCACGTCTTGTGCTCTTTCCCTAAGTTCACTTGCCTTGCTTGTAAACCCATCTATGTTCGAGTACATCAACTTGAAGCTGACTCTCTTCAGTAAATCCTCGGTTTCTGCTGATTCCTCTGGAGTAGGGAAAGAGGGAGGGTCCGGGATGGGAAGGGAAATGGGGAAGGGAGGTCCTGGGTTGTTAGGGGGGCTGGGAGGTGGGGTGACCTGGGTTGTGAAGCCCTTCCAGATCCTACATTCACGATCTGGAATGGAGAGGGTAGGGGAGATGGGAGGGCTTGGGGAGTGGGGGGGAGAAGGAGGGCTTGGGGGTGGAGAAGGAAGATCTTGAGGAGAGCGAGGAGTTGGGGGAGGGTGGTCTAGGTGGGCACTTAGTAGGGGGCTGGTAGGTATGGCTTCTATTGGGTGAATGGTGGGTGTGATCCTCCTCCCACTGGGGCTGTTGAACTCCAACTGTGTATGTATGTACTTACCAAATTGTACATGCCTAATTGTGCTTGTGGGGATGGAGCTCTGGCTCTTTGGTCCTGCCTCTCAACTGTAAATCAACTAACGTACAGGTTCCTGAGCCTACTGGGCTCTATCATATCTACACTTGAAGCTGTGTATGGAGTCAGCCTCCACCAGATCACTTCCTAAAAGCATTTTATTTGTCTACTACTCTGACACTGAAAAAAATCTTTCTAACGTCTCTATGGCTCATTTGGGTACTCAATTTCCACCTGTATCCCCTAGTGCGTGTGCCCCTTGTAGTAAATAGTTTGTCTTTATCTACCCTACCAATTCCTCTGAGAATCTTGTATATGGTGATCATGTCCCTTCTAACTCTTCTGTCTAACAGTGACGTGAGGTTCAATTCCCATATTCTCTCCTTGTAGCTCATACCCCCTCAGTTTGGGTACTAGTTTGGTGGCAAACCTTTGATCCTTTCCCAGTTTAGTCTTATGCTTGACTAGATATGAACTCCATGATGGAGCCGCATACTTTAAGACTGGTCTGACATATGTGGTATACAAAGTTCTGAAAGATTCCTTACACAAGTTTCTAAAGACCGTTCTTATGTTAGCCAACCTGGCATATGCCACTGATGTTATCCTCTTGATAGGGGCTTCAGGGAACAGGTCTGGCGTGATATCAACCGCCAGGTCTTTCTCTCTCTCTCTCTCACTCTTTAAGTATTTTATCTCTCAAATGATACATTGTATCTGGTCTAGTGCTCCCAACACCTATTTTCATTACATTGCATATGCTAGGTTTTAACTCTAACAACCATTTGTTCGACCATTCCTGCAGCTTGTCTAGGTCTTCTTGAAGTCTCAAGCTGTCTTCGTCTGTCTTAATTCTTCTCATAATTTTGGCGTCGTCAGCAAACATTGAGTGGAATGAGTCTATACCCTCTGGGAGATCATTTACGTATATCAGAAACAGGATAGGTCCGAGTACAGAGCCCTGTGGGACTCCACTGGTGACCACGCCTATCTAAGGTCTCATCCCTCACTGTAACTCTCTACTTCCGATTGCTTAGGTACCCCCTTATCCACTGGAGCATTATACCGTTACTCCTGCCTGTTTCTCCAACTTATGCATCAACCTTTTTTTATGGTACTGTTTCAAAGGCTTTCCGGCAGTCCAAAAAAATGCAGTCCGGTCATCCTTCTCTTTCTTACTTAATCTTTGTCACCTGATCGTAGAATTCTATTAAGCCTGTAAGGCAAGATTCCCCCCCCCTTGAACCCAAGTTGATGGGTCGTCACGAAGTCCCTTCTCTCCAGATGTGTTACTAGTTTCTTTCTCACGATCTTCTCCATCACCTTGCATGATATAAACGTTAAGGACACTGGCCTGTAGTTCAATGCCTCTTGTCTGTCACCCTTTTTGTATATTGGAACTACATTAGCCGTCGTCAACATTTCTGGTAGATCTCCCATTTGCAGTGACATTCTATACACTATGGAGAGTGGCAAGCAAAGCGCTCCTACACACTTTCAATAGCCATGGTGAGATTCCGTCTGGGCCAACAGCCTTTCTCAAGTCCATATCCAACAGGTGCCTCGTGACCTCATCTCTTGTAATTTTGAACCCTTCCAAGAACGCCTGATTTACTGCCACCTCTCTTAGTGCAGTGACCTCTCCCTGTTCGATTGTGAAGACCTCCTGCAGCCTTTTGCTGAGTTCTTCACACACCTCTTTGTCATTATCTGTGTACCTGTCCTCACCCGTTCTAAGTTTCATCACCTGTTCCTTCACTGTTGTTTTCCTCCTGATTTGACTGTGTAGAAGCTTTGGTTCGGTCTTGGCTTTATTAGCTATATCATTTTCATACTTTTTCTCAGCTTCTATTCTCACAATAGCATACTCGTTCCTGGTTCTCTGCTATCACTCTCTTCTGTCTGGTGTTCTGTTATTTCGGAAGTTCCTCCATGCCCTTTTCAGTTCCTTTGCTTCATTCATACCTCTATTAAACCACGGATTCTTATTTTGCTTCTCTTTTTTTTCCTGTCGGGCCGGGATAAACCTGTTTACTGCCTCCCTGACTCTTTGGGTGATATTGTCCAACATGTCTTGTACGGACTTAGTTGTGAGTTCTGTGTCCCATGGTATATCCCCTAGGAATTTTCTCATCTCCTCATAATTTCCCTTTCGGTACGCCAGCCCTTTGTTTCCCAGTTCTTTATTTGAGGAGATAATTCATAGTTCTACCAGATACTCAAAAATCAATACACTGTGATCATTCATTACCAAGGGGACTTCCAACTTAACTTCCTTTATATCCGACTCGTTTTGGGCAAATATCAGATCAAGCATAGCTGGTTCATCCTCTCCTCTCATTCTTGTCGGTCCCTTGATGTGTTGGCTTAGAAAGTTCCTTGTTGCTACATCAGGCAGCTTAGCTCTTCATGTGTCCGGTCCTCCATGTGGGTCTCTGTTCTCCCAGTATATCTTCCCGTAGTTGATGTCTCCCATGATTAGTAGTCTGGATCAGTTCCTGATAGTTACAGAAGCTGCTCTCTCTATTATTTTGATGGTAGCCTTGTTGTTTCTATCATATTCCTGTCTGGATCTTCTTTCGTTTAGTGGAGGGTTTATATATGACTACTACTAAAACATTTTGTCCTCCAATTGTTATGGTACCTGTTATGTAGTCACTGAAATTTTCACAGCCATGAACGGCCATCTCTTCAAAACTCCACCCTTTTCATATCAGCAAAGCTACACCATCTCCTCCTCTTCCTTCTCTATCTTTCCTCACTACATAGTAGTTCTGTGGAAACACTACATTTGTTATGGTTTTAGTTAGCTTTGTTTCTTTGAGTGCAATTATCTCTGGGTCCCCATTCTAGTGCCCATTCTCTAAGTTCACTTGTTTTATTCGAAATCCCATCTATGTTAGTGTACATTGCCTTGAAGCTCATTTTCATCTGTTCATGTTCTTGTCTCCTTGGCGAGCGTTCTGCTGGTGGAGGAAGCTGTTCAATAGGTGTGAAGATCTGAGAGGTAGTTAACACGGTCTCAGTGGATTCTGGGGTCTGGGGTGGGGGTTTAAGGGAAGGGGGAACAGGTAGGGAATGGGGTAAGGAGGTAGAGGGGGACATGGAGGATATGGGGTGAGGGGGAGGAGGGATAGGGAGGGTATGGGATGAAGGGGGAGGGAAAGGGGGGAGGGAGGACATGGTGGGAATGGAGGAGGGGTAACAAGGTCGGAATGGGTTGGGGGATGGAGGAGGGAGGGCTGAGTGATCACTTGAGTGGGGGCAGGTAGGCTGAGGTGTAGGGATGGTTTCTATGCAGAAGGGGTGGTGGTGTTGCCCTCCCCTCTAGTGTTGCTGGGATTCTGGTTGTGGGTTCCCCTATTTTCTCTGGGACTGTTGTGTTGGGGGTTGTGATTTCCTGGTTTACTCCTCTCTCCCTGCGTTTCTTCCTTGCCTCTGTCGCCCTGGCTCTCTCCTCCTTCGTCCTGTCCCTCTGGAGGAATACTTTTCTGTATTCCTCCTCATACTGCAGATGATTCTTCCTTTCTAGCATAACCTCCTTTCTGGCCTCGTTTGCAAACACTATCTTCACTAGGCAACATCCCATTTACTGCCTCTCTGTCCTTGCTATTACATTCTTGCCTATTTGATCCTTCCTGTTCTTTGATGCCTACAGCTACCATTGATCTTTTTCTTTCCAGCAGCTGACTGGTGCACCTTGCTGCTTCCTGTGAGGTAGTAGCTTGCATGGCTACCTCCCTCACTGTGGCCATTGTTTCTGTGCTCTTTCTCAGTATTTACGCAAATGATTCTTGTACAGAGGTATTTCCTTCCAATGCGACAACTCCATCTTCCCTTTGGATGATTATCTGATGCTCAATCTCATTAGTGTTCTCTATGAGGGATTTGGTCTCCTTGACTGGTGTCAGCACACTTTGCATGTTGCTAATTGTATTCTTCATTTCATGCATCTCCTTCCTGAACTCCTTTAAAATTTGGGCTAACTGCTTTTATTCCCCACACCACACCACACACACACACACACACACACACACACACACACACACACACACACACACACACACACACACACACACACACACACACACACACACACACACACACACACACACACACACACACACACACACACACACACACACACACACACACACACACACACACAAACACACACACACACACACACACACACACACACACACACACACCAGGAAGCAGCCCGTGACAGCTGACTAACTCCCAGGTACCTATTTACTGCTAGGTAACAGGGGGCATTAAGGGTGAAAGAAAATTTGCCCATGTGTTTCTGCATCGTGCGGTAATTGAACCGGCGCCACAGAATTACGAGTCCTGCGCGCTAGCGACCAAGCTACGAGGCCCCCCTGTGTGTGTGTGTACTCACCTAGTTGTACTCACCTAGTTGTGTTTGCGGGGGTTGAGCTCTGGCTCTTTGGCCCCACCTCTCAACCGTCAATCAACAGGTGTACAGATTCCTGAGCCTATTGGGCTCTATCATATCTACACTTGAAACTGTGTATGGAGTCAGCCTCCCCAACATCACTTCCTAATGCATTCCGTTTGTCAACCACTCTGACACTAAAAAAGTTCTTTCTAATATCTCTGTGGCTCATTTAGGCACTCAGTTTTCACCTGTGCCCCCTTGTTCGTGTTCCCCTTGTGTTAAATAGACTGTCTTTATCTACCCTATCAATTCCCTTCAGAATCTTGAATGTGGTGATCATGTCCCCCTAACTCTTCTGTCTTCCAGCGAAGTGAGGTTTAATTCCCATAGTCTCTCCTCGTAGCTCATACCTCTCAGCTCGGGTACTAGTCTGGTGGCAAACCTTTGAACCTTTTCCAGTTTAGTCTTATCCTTGACTAGATATGGACTCCATGCTGGGGCTGCATACTCCAGGATTGGCCTGACATATGTGGTATACAAAGTTCTGAATGATTCTTTACACAAGTTTCTGAATGCCGTTCATATATTGGCCAGCCTGGCATATGTAACTGATGTTATCCTCTTGATAACAGCTGCAGGGGACAGGTCTGGTGTGATGTCAACCCCCAAGTCTTTTTCTCTCTCTGACTCTTGAAGAATTTCATCTCCCAGATGATACCTAGTATCTGGCCTCCTGCGCCCTACACCTATCTGCATTGCATTACATTTGGTTGGGTTAAACTCTAACAACCATTTGTTCGACCATTCCTTCAGCTTGTCTAGGTCTTCTTGAAGCCTCAAGCAGTCCTCCTCTGTCTTAATTTTTCTCATAATTTTGGCGTCGTCACCAAACATTGAGAGAAATCAATCTATACCCTCCGGGAGATCATTTACATATATCAGAAACAAGATAGGACCGAGTACAGAGCCCTGTGGGACTCCATTGGTGACTTCAAGCCAATCTGAGGTCTCACCCCTTACCGTAACTCTCTCCTTTCTATTGCTTAGGTACTCCCTTATCCACTGGAGTACCTTACCAGCTACACCTGCCTGTCTCTCCAGCTTATGTGTGTGTGTGTGTTTGTGGAGAATGAAAACTTCTTTGCTCCTTGATGGCTTCATTCGTCTTTCAGAGCAAAATTTATGTTTCTTGGCTTGAGTTCTCACCAGAGAAGTAATTTTGAACATAGGAGGGGGTCTCTTCCTGGCCAGTCAGTGATGGACGCTTTACCGACTTTCATTCACTCCGGATCAACCATTCTCATTTTTCCTTATCGTCTGAAGCCTCGCGAGTCCGGTAACCCTTGACTACTCGATCTAAGAATCTGTTTCTTTAATTTCCTAGAGTGAATCGCTTACTTTTACACAGCTTGTGAGGGAACTAGGTTGACAGTACATCGTGAACATTTGCATGCTTGGTTGATTTACACTGCCACTCACCTGTTCATTTCAGGAAGAGCTGGAACGTTTTGTGCCAGTTGTTATAAATAATTATTCTAAATCTGGTTATAGTACAGTTTGCATACAACATATTTTTTTCGGGTATGGTTTTATACCTGAGAAATGATGGCTCTCAACCAAAAATTTTTAGTGATTTAATAAACATATAAGAAATGTTTTTTTCACACAATTAGCGTATTTTAGAAGCAAATAAAATTATATTTGCAAAGAACAATTTTTTTTCTATAAAAACATTTCAGTGTCTTGCTAAATCTTTTGAGAAGGTCTCACGACGCAAGCAAGAGAGAATTTACCGTATTAGTGAAATAAAGTAGATATCTATATAAATAAAAATATTAAATGTTCATTTGTACAAAATCGCTAATTTCCGAAAATTCTTCACCGATTGCTTTGAAATTTTGACACAAGGTTCCATTCGCATACGAGCGTGTTTTTATATACCTAGTATGTAGATGTCACGCCTGCGACAGAAAACAATTTTTTTTATAAACTGTGTTTTTCATGTGAGTTTTCATGTAAGGGAATCTCCAAAACTTCTTTACCGATTGCTTTAAAATTTTGACACAACGTAGCATTCGAATACGCACGTGTTTTTATATACCTACTATATACATGCCTCACCTGTGACAGGCAAAAACATGCTTTTTTGAAAAACGACGCCATCTGTTGGACATAAGAGCAACACACGCTGTAATCTCTAAAAGTTCTTCACCGGTTGTTTTGAAATTTTGACATTACGTTCCATTTGAAGACATGCGTTTTTATATACCTACTATATAGATGCCACACCTGTGACAGTTTTTTTTATTAAACAGTGCAATCTGTTGCACGTAAAAGAAATACACGCTATATTAAATATGTTAAGATTCCATTTTAATGTTTTGGATTGCATTGATAAATTGAATTTTCATGGATTTCAGTTTATTTTCATTTTGATTTAATTTTGTGTGACATTGCATTGGAATTGAGCTGTATTGTTTACCATACCATTAATTTCGTGAGTATAGTTTTTTTTTTCAATGTTTTTCATTTCGTTTTTTAACTGTTCTTATTTTTCAGTGATGGGAACATCAGATCATTAGATGTTCACATTTTTCTGATGGGAACAGCAGATCATTTGAGACCACATCGGACGGGGAAGTGGGAAATGGTAGGGAGGACGAGGGGACGGGAGTTGGGAATGCTGGGGAGAACTAGGGGACGGGTGAGGGGAATTGGTGGGGATTATGTGGGGACGAGGAAGTGGGGGGATGGTAGGAAGGACGAGGGGATGGGGGAGTGGAGAATGGTGGGGAGGACAAGGGAACAGGGGAGTTTGGGATGGTGGGGACGAGAGGATGGGGGAATGGAGAATGGAGGGAAGGACAAAGGCATAGGGGAGTGGGCTTGGTGGGAAGGAAGAGGGGTTGGTGGAGTAGGAAATGGTGAGGAGGACGAGGGGACCGTGGAGTGGGGAATGGTTGGTAGGCCTAGGAGACGGATGGGGGGGGGGTATGGTGGGGAAGGACAAGGGGACAGGGAAGGTTGCTGTGGCTCAGCAACGCGAACGTGTGGCCGAGTACTGTTAGTGTATATATATATGTCGTACCTAGTAGCCAGAACGCACTTCTCAGCCTACTATGCAAGGCCCAATTTGCCTAATAAGCCAAGTTTTCATGAACTAATTGTTTTTCGACTACCTAACCTAACCTAACCAAACCTAACTTTTTCGGCTACCTAACCTAACCTAACCTATAAAGATAGGTTAGGTTTGGTTAGGTAGCACGGGAGACATCTCCCGTCACGCAGGGTGCAGTCGCACCTCCACAGATCTCCAGTATCATCTATTGATACTGGAAATGGCTCAAAAGGGCCACCACTTATGGGCTATTCATGCCCAAGCCACCTTTTGGGTGGCTTAATCTTCTCTCTCTCTCTCTCTCTCGGTTAGGAAGGGTTGGTTAAGTTTGGTCATATATCTACGTTAATTTTAACTCCAATAAAAAAAATTGACCTCATACATAATGAAATGGGTAGCTTTATCATTTCATAAGAAAATAATTAGAGAAAATATATTAATTCAGGAAAACTTGGCTTATTAGGAAAATCGGGCCTTGCATAGTAGGCCGAGTACGACGTTCTGGCTACTAGGTACAACATATATATAGTACCTAGTAGCCAGAATGCACTTCTCGGCCTACTATGCAAGGCCCGATTTGCCTAATAAGCCAAGTTTTCCTGAATTAATATATTTTCTCTAATTTTTTTCTTATAAAATGATAAAGCTACCCATTTCATTATGTATGAGGTAATATTTTTTTATTGGAGTTAAAATTAACGTAGATATATGACCGAACCTAACCAACCCTACCTAACCTAACCTAACCTATCTTCATAGGTTAGGATAGGTTAGGTAGCCGAAAAAGTTAAGTTAGGTTAGGTTAGGTAGTCGAAAAACAATTAATTCATGAAAACTTGGTTTATTAGGCAAATCGGGCCTTGCATAGTAGGCTGAGAAGTGCGTTCTGACTACTAGGTACGACATATATATATATATATATATATATATATATATATATATATATATATATATATATATATATATATATATATATATATATATATATATTTATTCCTGCCAGGTTCAGGAAGCCATCTCTTGGTCGTGGAATTGCCATAGGTCCTCCATATAACGTTGTTAGTTTCTTGATAATCCTTGTTTCAGTGCTGAGGTGATGTCGGTCTGTGAGGATGTCGAGGTGTTGTTCAATGCGGGTACGGAGACTTTCGTCGATGTTGCTATTTCTCCATTCGTTTGTAGCATGAAGTAGTTGCGTTTTGTTGTCTTTGATTTCATTTTCTGCCTTGTATATCTGATCACGAATCAGATCCTGGCGATATTTTATCGTGAAAGCTTGATTCCTTGCTGCTGGGTCGTGCGTTTTAATATTAGTATATTTTGGTAGCAGTCTTTCCTGTAGACATATATTATTAAAAATGACCGAAAAAGTAAGATTAATAATTCTTACACGAATTTTCTTCATCTTTCGTACGTTTCTTTTCACTGTTGGTGGTAATTCAAAAATCAATTCTCCAAAATTCATTTATTGAACAACACCTCGACATCCTCACAGACCGACATTACCTCAGCACTGAAACAAGGATTATCAAGAAACTAACAACGTTATATGGAGGACCTATGGCAATTCCACGACCAAGAGATGGCTTCCTGAACCTGGCAGGAATTAACCTCACTGAGGACCAAGTCACTCTCCTAAATCTGGGTATAAACTGTCACGTTATGTCCAGACCGAGTGAGATGGCCCGGAAAGTGGAGTTAGAAATTCTGTTGGACGACATATTCGACCTTGAGACACAAAAGAAGGTCACTACCAAAGATACCTTACAAGCAGAACTTATTGCGGAAGGAGGAAAGAATCGACACAACTACAGAAGCACCATACTGTCCCCCGAGCTCAAAGCGGCAGCTAAAAGCCTTTGTGAGAACAAGGAGATAGTTGTCAGGAGAGGTGACAAGTCGCCAATATACGTCATTCTTAAAAAAGACGAATATCTGACGAAAATGAACCTCATACTCTCTGACCAAACTAAATTCCAAAGGGTAACGAAGGACACTACAGCCGAATTGAAAGCAAAGGTCAACAAACTGATCGAAACCGTGAACGCCAAGAAATCCGGACTCCACCTGCCAAAGATTATTGGGGAATATAAACCTGGATATGCGTATGGAAATGTCAAGACACACAAGCCTGGAAACCCACTTCGGCCAATCATTAGCCAGATACCCACACCCACGTACAGACTGGCGATGCGACTCAACGGTCTGCTGACTCCTTATGTCCCTTGCGCCTTCAGCCTGAAGTCTCCAAAGGAATTTGTTGACTTACTGCGGGGCACACGGGCCACAGGGATAAGAGCCTCGTTGGACGTAGAATCGCTGTTTACCAATGTACCTGTGGACGAGACAATCGGAATGATAGCCGACAGAGTGTATCGTGATCCAGCCTGTACTCCTCTTGACATACCAGAGAATACTCTAAGGAAACTACTCCAAGCTTGTACTAAAGAGGCACCCTTCTTGAGCCCGGATGGGCACATGTATAAACAAGTAGATGGGGTCGCCATGGGTTCTCCCCTAGGTGTCCTGTTTGCAAACTTCTACATGGGTACCATCGAGCAAAAAGTCTTAGTCAACATGAACTTAAAACCGGCCATATACTGCAGGTATGTTGACGACATTTTTACACAGGTACCTGATGTCAGACATCTGCAGGAGCTGAAGGAGGCGTTTGACGCAGTTCCGCAGTTCCATCTCGTAAGTGAAACGCAGTTCCGTGCTGCGTTTCACTTACGAGATGGAAAAGGATGGGAAGCTGCCCTTTCTAGATGTAACAGTCATGGAAAAGAGCGGAGGTTTCCACACTGCAGTCTACACTAAGGAAACGAACATAGGAATGTGCCTAAATGCCAACAGCGGCTGCCCAGACAGGTACAAGAGGAGTGTTGTTAACGCATATGTCGACCGTGCTCTCAGCCACAGCTCAGAATGGAAGCAAGTCGACGAAGAACTCTGTAGGGTAAGGCAGGTCCTAGTCAACAACGGCTTCTCCAATGGTTTCGTCGAAGACATCATAAGAAGAAAAGTGAAACGCCATGCAACCTCTGAAGAGACAACTAACACAACACCTATACCCCCTATTAGACTATTTTACAGGAACTTCTTTTCCACAGCTCATAAAACGGAGGAAAGGGTCCTGAAAGATATTGTTAATAGAAACGTTATCCCTACAGACAAAAATCAGAGGATACTACTGACGATTTACTATAAAACCAGAAAAACGGCCAGCCTACTCATGAGAAACTCTCCAGACACAAAGCAGAACGCTTTAAAAGAGACCAACGTCGTCTATGCCTTCAAATGCCCTCTTGGGGACTGTAAGCTCCAAAAAAAACAGTATATAGGCAAGACAACAACATCTCTTTCTAGGCGTTTAACGATGCATACGCAACAGGGCTCCATTAAGGAACATATAATCTCTTTCCACAACCAAACCATCGCCAGAGAAATCCTAGTAAACAACACATTTCATCGATAGATACAGCGATAGCAGACGGCTTGACGTTTGCGAGGCACTACACATTAAAAAGTCAACACCAGCAATCAACAGCCAATTAATGCACAACTATATTCTACCCACGTCAAGACTCCGCTCCAATATAGAAGCATCAAGAAATATGGACCAATAGGCTTTGTACAATCACTTCCATTCAATACCCATTGTTTCATGTTCTGTCTTGTGTTGATGAATTTAATACCCTATTAATACCACCTCACCCCATCCACCTCACTCAAATGTAGATATAAACAAATCGGAGATGTGTAAGTTCTATTCAGTTGTGTATGTGTAAACTAAAGTCTTTGAAAATGTAATAAGTTTTACGAAACGCGCTCAAGTGTCGCGGCAGACTAGAAATAAAAATGATTTTTGGAGAATTGATTTTTGAATTACCACCAACAGTGAAAAGGAATGTACGAAAGATCGAGAAAATTCGTGTTAGAATTATTAATCTTACTTTTTCGGTCATATTTAATAATATATGTCTACAGGAAAGACTGCTACCAAAATATACTAATACTAGTATATATATATATATATATATATATATATATATATATATATATATATATATATATATATATATATATATATATATATATATATATATATATATATATATATATATATATATATATATATGTCGTTCCTAGTAGCCAGAACCCACTTCTCAGCCTACTATGCAAGGCCCAATTTGCCTAATAAGCCAAGTTTTCATGAATTAATTGTTTTTCGACTACCTAACCTACCTAACCTAACCTAACATTTTTGGCTACCTAACCTAACCTAACCTATAAAGATAGGTTAGGTTAGGTTAGGTAGGGTTGGTTAGGTTCGGTCATATGTCTACGTTAGTTTTCACTCCAATTAAAAAAAAATGACCTCATACATAATGAAATAGGTAGCTTTATCATTTCATAAGAAAAAAATTAGAGAAAGTATATTAATTCAGGAAAACTTGGCGTATTTGGCAAATCGGGCCTTGCATAGTAGGCCGAGAAGTGCATTCTGGCTACTAGGTACGACATATATATATATATATATATATATATATATATATATATATATATATATATATATATATATATATATATATATATATACATATATATATATATATATATATATACACACGCTGACTAGTGCATGTGTGTACCAAGCAGGGAACAGGGAGCACGTCGTAAAATGGGGTGAAGAGGCACACACAATTCTCTGGGAAGCCAGTAACGGCCTCCAGCACAAAGGTCTGCCCCCTCCCGAAGGTGCAGGAGAGGCTCGTGCTGCAGGGGGGACGGAAACACCACAGTTCCTACAAGAGCACGCATGAATATTAATAGACCATTGGAAAGGATAATATTACGTGGGAATTTTTTTTATTCGTAAATATAATTTTTTCTCAATTGTCACTGTTGCCGTCCTGAGCAAGGAAAGTGTTGGGAAAATGTTTATAAATACTTATAAAGAAAGAAAATGACACTATAGAATATATATTTAAAACAATGAAAGGGAATGTTCAGGTTGGAGGCTAGGTCAGGGTCTGTCCCATTACCCTCCTTCAAGAAGGAACGACTCTCATTGCGACTCCTATGAAGTCTGAGATGGTGGTTTGAAGTTACTGAGAGTTTTAACAGTCTTCACCTGCTGATCACCATCAACGTAAGCACAACGTTCGTGAAACGTTATAACAAATGAACAAATGTAAAAAAAAAAATATTGTAGCTCCGTTGTATGTTTGCTTGTTAAGGACACTGCAAGTTCTGAGGGTGAGTGAGTGAGGAGAGAGAGTGAGAGAGGCGGGATGTGAGAGGGAGATGGGGAGGACAGAAGACAGGGGATGGGTAAGAGCCAGGGACGTAGGAAGGGAGAGATGAAGGATTCAAGGGAGCGAGAGAAGAAGGAGAAAAAAAGAGGAAAATAGAGACAGAGGGAGGGAGAGAAGTGGTCTCCCACTAGCAGCTCAGAGCTAACATTCTACCCAGAATTTTTTTTTCTATTTTCTAAATTTTTCTTATATTTTTCTTCACTTTAGAAAGAAGTTGAAAATTTTACTCTTGAAAGCACATTTTACAATTTTATTATGTCGTAGCTAAGAGATGCGTTTCGTTAACCTGTGTGTCAACATTATCAAAGGCAGAGTTCACGTGACTATAAGTTTATCAGTATCGTGACTTATAACCTGTGATGAGGTGAAGGTGAAGTGCCATCTTAAAGACTGATAGGCTCAGTGCACCTTTTACGGGCTACTCATGCACTGGCCGCCTCTTGGGTGACCTAATCTTCATTATTCATTGCACCTTATCAACCCTCATATGTTTCCATGATGGCAATCATCTATTCCATTCACCTGGGCTGTATGGGTCTCGAACCGTGGACCCCATGCGTGTGAGGCCGAGTTCTATCGAAGTTCATCAGAGTCATCTAGTGCTGGCTGGTTGTTGACAGTGGGCTTGGTGTGTCTCATGTGTAAGGCCTCGTAAATATCTAGTCATATATTATCGCTGATTTTGTCGATTATTTTGGTGTAATTTATCGGGATATCTCTAATGATGATCTGGTTATTTATACGTTAATATATGTTACCTGACAAGCCATTGCCAACGGTACATTACCTGTCTCTCCTGTTAATATATTCTACAGGAACTTCTCCACGGCCCACAAAATGGAAGAGTCATGAAAATCATTATTGATAGAAACGGGAACTTTACCGTTAGCAACCAGAAGATTGAACTAATAGTATACTATAAGACCAAGAAGACTGCCAACCTGCTCCTGAAAGACTCTCCGAACACCAAACAAAATCCTTGAAATAGTCGAATGGCGTCTATTCTTTCACATGCCCACTTAGGGACTGTCAGCGCCAACGATCTCAGTACATAGGCAAGACGAAGGCATCCCTTTCAAGGAGCCAAATAATGAACAAACACTAAGTCTTTATCAAGGAACATATAGTCTGAACCCACCACTAGGTCATTAACAGAGTTACCCTGACAAACATCACTAAAATAATTGACACAGAATATATCACGTGTTTTATCTGCAGTGTCTAAATTATGATAAGTGGAAATTTATGTTAGCTTTCACGAGATTAAAGTGTAATTGTTTATAATATTTCGACGCTCCAGCAATTAAGACATATTCGTTTCCAAGAACTGGGGTAATAGTGCAAGGTGAACACACCCTTATATAAATTTATAAATATGTATAGTATTAATATACACGTGTTCACCGTAAAATGCTTATATTCCTGAAGATGTCACGAAGTTGGTGAAATGTTGTAATAAAATGGAAAGACAAAGTGATCTAGTGTTTCTTCATCCTCTAGTGTCCAGGTTATAGAAGGTATATACAATGTCAAATATCCCGAAGAAAATGAGCAATTGCATTGATGCTGTTGTGTTTAATTACACGTTGATGTTATCCTCATTTAATTCTGCAGAATTACAGGAGATTGTATAGTGAGTCATGGGAAGGTCAGTGTTTGTCCACATTGTTCTCCATGAAGGAAGGTCCACACTATACTGCCCTCGATGAAGTCGGTAGATATGATATATGTCCCAACGCAAACGTCCCTATAACGCTTACCAATCAAATAAACATTAGTGTATTCAGATATTAACAGACATCTCGAATGTTGTGACGACAAATTTGCGTTCTTGGCATATCGTTTCGGTTACACTGATGTAGGTAGTATATATTTGGTTACAGTAATAGTTTAGTGATGCGGCGAGATTGGAAGGTGTGGAAAGAAGAGAGGGGGGGGGGGGGTGACGCGAGAAGCATGTGTGTGTGAGGTTGGTAAGGTGTATGCGGTTGTATTTTGTAGGGAGAATGTGGAGGAGACAGGTAGGGTGTGTTCTGGGAGATGATGAGGTTGTAAGGGAATGTGAAGTGGTTGTGAGTGGAGTAGGTCAGGTGCAGGGTTGGGTTTGGAGTAAGACGGGGACCGTCCATGGAAGTGTCAAGAAAGGTGTGTGTGTGAGTGGGAATGGGAGAGGGTGTGTGTGAGTGGGAATGGGAGAGGGTGTGTATGAGTGGGAATGGGAGAGGGTGTGTGTGAGTGGGAATGGGAGAGGGTGTGTGTGAGTGGGAATGGGAGAGGGTGTGTGTGAGTGGGAATGGAAGAGGGTGTGTGTGAGTGGGAATGGGAGAGGGTGTGTGTGAGTGGGAATGGGAGAGGGTGTGTGTGAGTGGGAATGGGAGAGGGTGTGTGTGAGTGGGAATGGGAGAGGGTGTGTGTGAGTGGGAATGGGAGAGGGTGTGTATGGGAAGAGACAGAGGGTCGGTAGATGTATAAAGTGGTGAAGAATGAGTGTAGTGAAAATATTTAGTTCAACCTGTCCTCCTACAAAGAACATCGCTTTTCGCTCGTATGCGTTACATAAGGCAAAAACAATTCGTACCTGAAAATGGAAGCGGATCGAGAAAGTGACGTACTGTCCTGTTTTCTGTTTGGGTATTCTGGTAGGTTAAGAGAGGACACTGTAAAATGACCGTTTTCTTGACGTTGGGAATCTTTTGGAGGACGAGATGTAGTACAGTGATGAGGCGCGAGTGGGAAGATGTACTCACCTAGTTGTGCTTGCGAGGGTTGAGCTCTGGTTCTTTGGTCCCGCCTCTCAACCGTCAATCAACAGGTGTACAGATTCCTGAGCCTACTCGGCTCCATCTTATCTACATTTGAAACTGTGTAAGGAGTAAGCCTCCGCCACATCACTTTCATGTGCATTTCATTTACTAACTACTCTGACACTGAAAAAGTTCTATCTAATGTCTCTGTGGCTCATTTGGGTACTCAGCTTCCACCTGTGTCCCGTTGTGGGAGTGCCACCCGTGTTAAATAATCCATCCTTGTATACCCTATCAATTCCTTTGAGAATCTTGTATGTAGTGATCATGTCTCCCCAAGCTCTTCTGTCTTCCAGCGACGTGAGGTGCAGTTCCCTCCTTGTGTGCCTTTCCTCGTAACTCATGCCTGTTAGTTCTGGGACTAGCCTAGTGGCATACCTCTGAACTTTTCCGTTTCGTTTTGTGCTTGACAAGATACGGGCTCCATGCTGGGGCCGCATACTCCAGGATCGGTCTTACATATGTGGTATATAAGGTTCTGAAAGATTCCTTACACCAGTTTCTGAAGGCAGTTATGATGTTAGCCAGCCTCGCATACGCCGCAGAAGGTATTCTTTTGATGTGGGCCTCTGGGGACAGCTTTGGTGTGATATCAACCCCTAGATCTTTTCTTCTGTTCGTCTTGTGAAGGACTTCATCTCCCATTCTGTATCCAATGTCTGGTCTCCTATTTCCTCCCCCTAGTTTCATTACTTTACATTTACTTGAATTGAATTTTAGTAGCTATTTGTTGGACGATTCATTCAATTTGTTAAGGTCCTCTTGTAGCCTCTTTCTATCTTCGTACGTTTTAATCCTCCTCATAATTTTTGCATCATCAGCAAACATTGTGAGAACGAGTCTATTCCCTCAAGGAGATCATTTACATATATCAGGAACAGTATAGGTCTAAGAACCAATTTCTGAGGAACTCCACAGGTGACATCTCGCCACTCCGAGACCTCACCCCTCATAGTGATTCGCTGTCTTCTGTTGCTTAGGTACTCCCTTATCCAGTGGAGTACCTTCCCTTTCACTCCCGCCTGCATCTCCAGTTTATGCACCAGTCTCTTATGTGGTACTGTGTCAAAGACTTTCTGGCAATCAAGAAATTTGCAGTCTGCCCCAGCCTTCCCTTTTTTGCCTGATTTTTATTGCCTGGTCAAAGAATTCAATCAATCCTGTGAGATATGATCTGCCGTCCCTGAACCCATGCTGATGTTTTGATACAAAGTTCTTCCGCTCCAAATGTTCCACTAGTTTTTTTCGCATAATCTTCTCCATCACTTTGCATGGTACGCAAGTTAATGACACTGGCCTGTAGTTCAGTGCCTTCTGTCTATCACCCTTCTTGAATATCGGGACAACATTGGCCGTCTTCCAAGTTTTTGGCAATTAATCTGTCACCAGTGATTTGTTATATACCATGGCTAGTGGCTGACACAGAGCTTCAAGTCCTTCCTTTAGTATCCAAAGTGAGGTTCCATCTGGGCCTATAGCCTTCGTCACTTCCAATTGTAGCAGATGCTTCGTCACCTCCCCACTGGTAATTACAAACTCATGTAGTGGTGTTTGGTAAGATCTTTCCACTTCTATCTCTGGGACTTCCCCTTGCTCTACTGTGGACACCTCCTGAAATTTCTTATTAAGTTCCCTGCTCACCTCCTTGTCGTTTGTGGTGCATTTCTGCATTTCTTTCCATTCTTTTTTGGACTGGGACGAACTTGTCTACTGCCTCCTTACACTTCTGTGTGATGTAGTCCATAATGCCTTGGGCTGTCTTTCCTCTGAGCTCTGTTTCCCAAGTTATATCTGTTAGGAATTTTCTTATCTCCTCATATTTTCGTTTTCAGAATGCCAGCCTTTAATTTTCTGGGCCCTTCCTTAAGTATATTAACCCTTCTTCGACTAGACACTGAAAAATCAGTGCGCTATGATTGTTCATTCCCACAGGGGCTTCAAAAGCAATTTCCCATATGTCAGAGTTGTTCAGAGTGAAGACTACGTCAAGTCTCGCTGGTTCATCGTTGCCTTTCATTCTTGTGAATTCCCTGACATGCTGACTTAAAAAGTTCTTTGTTGCTACTTCCAACAGTTTTGTTCTCCATGTTTCATCACGTCCGCGTGGTTCCTTGTTTTCCCAGTCTGTCTTTCCATGATTGAAGTCCCTCATGATGAGCAGGTGGGATCTATTTCTCCAGGCAGCAGTGGCTGCTCTCTCAATTATAGTGTTGACTGCCATGTTGTTTCTGATATACTCTTGCCTGGGTCTTCTGTCATTTGGTGGAGGGTTATATATCCCTGCAACTATAACTCTCGATCCTCCCATTGTCATGGTGCCTGTAATGTAGTCTCTGAAACCCTCGCAGCCTGGGATAACCATCTCTTTGAAACTACATTCCTTTCTTATCAGTAGGGTAATTCCGCCTCCTCTCCTTTCTTTCTTCTTTCTCCTTATTATCATGTAGTCCTTAGGAAACACAATATTCCTTATGATTTCTGAGAGTTTGGTTTCTGTGAGTCCAATTACATGTGGGTTCCTTTCTTGTGTTCTTTTCTTAAGTTCACTTTCCTTGCTTGTAATCCCATCTATGTTCGAGTACATTATATTGAAACTGACCCTCTTCATTCTATTCTCATTTTCTGTTGATTCCACTGGGGTAAGAGGACGATGGGTGTCTGGGGTGGGAGGGCGTAGGGAGGAGGACCCGGGGGTCTGAGGTGAAAGGGCTGGGAGGATTTGGTATGGGGAACCTAGGTTGGTCTGTGGTGGTGTAGTCAAGAGAATATGGGGTTGGGATCAATTAGGGCTTTTGGTGGGGGAGGAGTAGGGGCATGTGGAGGGGGGGATGATGGAGATCTTTGGAAGGACCGTGCAAGGGAGCCTGGAATAGAGGGACTGGTAGGGCAGGGGTTGGGGATGGTAGGGGAGCCTGGGTTGGTGGGGGCAAGGGGGGAGGGAGAAAGGAGGAAAGAAAGCTTGGGGAGAGGGTACTGGGAGGGCATGGGCTGTAGAAACAGGGGAAGGGCATGGGGTTGTTGGAACAAGGGGGGCCTGGGGTGGGGGAAGAGGGTGGGGAAGGAGGGAATGGAGGGAGACACGGAGGTCCTGAGGTTGGGGAGCAGGGAGGGCATGGTCTGGGGAGGGTCTCTTCTGGTTGGGAGGGAATGATCGTGGGGTGGGATAGTTGGAGGTTTCTGTTATATTCTTCCCTTGGAATGCTGGCCTGATGGTGAGGGGATTCTCACTCCCTTCTGAGATTACCGGAGGTTCTGTGCTAAGTCCTGTGTCTTCCCCATTCCCATCCCTCCCCTTGCATCTTCTTGCTTCTGCAGCCTTCCTACGCTCTTCCCTTGTCATGTCCCTCTGCAGAAAAATCTCCTTGAATCGTCCTAGTCTCATAAACTTGCTCTTCCTTGAGAGGATTTCCTCTTTCGTTCCCTCGTTTGTTAGCACTAATTTTATTAGTCGCTTCTTTTCATTCTTGTATGCGCCCAGTCTGAAAACCATCTCTATGCTGCCATTAGCCCGTGCCATATCCGGGCCCTCCAAGATCTTTGTCGCCGTTGCTCTCTCCTTCTCATTCCGCTCCTCCCTGTTGCATCCTTCCGGTTCCAGTACTCCGACAACTATTATAGATCTGATTGGAGGTTGATGTTGGAAGGTATGTATTTGGTTCATATAAGATAGTCATGTATGGGTGGAGATGGAGATGGGTTGAAGATGTTGCATGTGATGGATGGGAAGGTTGTATGGTTAGTTGGAGGTCTGGAGGGTGTTTGGGGGATATCTGCAGAGTGATTGTAAAGCGGGTAGACCTGGTAGGTTGTGCGGAAGAGCCCTAAGGCCCTACGATCAGGGCTTAGCCGGGCACCACTGAGTACTCCATCGTTACGAATCAGAAGACCTGATTCTCTCAGAGATTATGAGTCAATATATTATGCCTTCCAATATATTATGTTTGTATAATGTATACGAGAGGTATTTACATATATGTTTATGATAGGGTGTGGCAATATTGTATGAGAGAGCAGGATCGTGCATGTTGGATGAACGCGTCCAGGACCTGTGTATGAGGGAGGGACATGTCCAGTCGGATGGTGCTGCTAGTTTGTGTATCTTGAGAATGCTACTATATTTCTTAGTGATACTTTATATTAGGGTTAATAGTATGCCACCATGTGGCATACTATTAACATCCCGGATGAGCTCTGGTGGATGAGCGGTGAGCTCTGGTGGACAAGTGTATGTTAAGTCTGTTGTGTTCTCTGTTGTTAGGCTGTCTTGTGTGTAACAAGACTGGCATACTACAAATGGTTATACATAGATGTATATAGATATATCTGTTTCATAAGATATAAATGGAAAACCATAATCGTACTTCATACATATTGTCGAGTGTACTCACCTAGTTGTGTTTGCGGGGGTTGAGCTCTGGCTCTTTGGACCCGCCTCTCAACTGTCAATCAACTGGTGTACAGATTCCTGAGCCTACTGGGCTCTATCATATCTACATTTGAAACTGTGCATGGAGTCTGCCTCCACCACAACATTACTTAATGCATTCCATTTGTTAACTACCCTGACACTGAAAAAAATCTTTCTAACGTCTCTGTGGTTCATCTGGGTACTAAGTTTCCACCTGTGTTCCCTAGTTCGTGTTCCACCCGCGCTAAAGAGTTTGTCTTTGTCCACCCTGTCATTTCCCCTGAGAATTTTGTAGGTGGTTATCATGTCTCCCCTTACTCTTCTGTTTTCCGGGGTTGTGAGGTTCAGCTACCTTAGCCTTTCCTCGTAACTCATTTCACTCAGTTCCGGGACCAGTCTGGTGGCATACCTCTGAATCTTCTTTAACTTCGTCTTGTGTTTAACTAGGTATGGACTCCAGGCCGGAGCTGCATACTCCAGGATTGGTCTTGCATAAGTGGTATACAGGGTCCTGAACGATTCCTTACACAAGTTTCTAAAGGCAGTTCTTATATTGGCAAGTCTAGCATAAGCCGCTGATGATGTCCTTTTGATGTGGGCTTCTGGGGACAAGTTCGGTGTGACATCGACCCTCAGATCTTTCTCTCTATTTGACTCTTGTAGAATTTCACGTCTCAGAAACCTTATGTTCAGCCTTCTGCTCCCTTTGCCTAATTTCATTACTTTACACTTTCCTGAGATAAAATTTAGCAGCCATTTTCTAGACCACTCCTCGAGTTTGTCCAGGTCGTCCTGTAGTCTCTGTTTATCTTCATCTGTTTTGATTCTTCTCATAATTTTTGCGTCATCAGAAAACATTGAGAGAAATGAGTCTATACCGTCTGGAAGGTCGTTTACATAAACTAGAAACAGGATATGATAGCCGGATATCATAGCCGAAACAGATATCAACAGTGTGATCATAGCCCAGTGAAGATAAATTTTTTTAGATATACTTACTCATAATATAAGTTTGTATCCTGTCTTTGTGTTCCCCTCACGAGAAACTGGTGCCTTATTATGCAATCATAGGTTTTTTGGGGCTGAGACCTTGTAGGCAGAATTTGATAGGCCATAATGAATATTTAGCCTGTGTAGGAAACTCGAGCACACCTAAAGTAGCGCGCTAGGTAACACCCATCTAGTGTGTGTGTGTGTGTGTGTGTGTGTGTGCATTCTGGCTATATATATATATATATATATATATATATATATATATATATATATATATATATATATATATATATATATATATATATATAAATATCGTACCTAGTAGCCAGAACGCACTTCTCAGCCTACTATGCAAGGCCCGATTTGCCTAATAAGCCAAGTTTTCCTGAGTTAATATATTTTCTCTAATTTTTTTCTAAAATAAATTTTTTTAGCTTTATTTTCTAAAATAAAGCTACCCATTTCATTATGTATGAGGTCAATTTTTTTTATTGGAGTTAAAACTAACGTAGATATATGACCGAACCTAACTAACCCTACCTAACCTAACCTAACCTATCTTTATAGGTTAGGTTAGGTTAGGTAGCCGAAAAAGTTAGGTTAGGTTAGGTTAGGTAGGTTAGGTAGTCGAAAAAACATTACTTCATGAAAACTTGGCTTATTAAGCAAATCGGGCCTTGCATAGTAGGCTGAGAAGTGCGTTCTGGCTACTAGGTACGACATATATATATATATATATATATATATATATATATATATATATATATATATATATATATATATATATATATATATATATATATATATATATATATATATATATATATATATATATATATATTGTGACGGGAAAGTGTTGGAGTGTTGATGTTCGGCAGTCCTCCAATGGCAGGTGTCAAAGCCTGGTCACACTTACAAAAAAAAGATAGACTACTTGCCTGTTGTCTGTGGTAAGTTAGAGGGAGGAACACGTAAAACACAAAGTATGAACAATGAAACTTTAATATATTTACTTTAAACATAAATGAAAATAAAGGCAAATCTCGGGCAAATGACTAATGAAATAAAATGACAAAGATAAATACAAAAAACACAATAGATTAAATAATGTTGAAATGGTGCTGAGAATATCGGCTATGGCTGAAACCTCCCTTCGTATACGAGCTAATGAGCTAGTATGCCAGAGAGAGATGTCAACGCTAAGAGCACAAGGAATATTCTGAAGTTGATAGCTGGTCAGGCTCAGACGTTGACTCGGGTAAAGGGCGCTGAGGTGCTGTGTGCAGGTGCGCGACTGGCGAGTCACCAATCAGGGGCAGGCAAGCTGGTGAAGGGTAGTACGCTGGTTTGATAACAAGCCGGCGTGTGGAGGGTGTGTGGAGTGGGGGGATCTGGGATACGTTTTGCCTCCTGGTCAAAACGTTTTGTGCTACCGGTGACGAATCTTGAATGTAGCATCTTATACTTGTATATTTGGCGTAACTTGAAGTAGGGAAGAGCAGGCTCAATCTCTCTTGAAAGAGATTATCGTCACAATATATATATATATATATATATATATATATATATATATATATATATATATATATATATATATATATATATATATATATATATATATATATATATATATATATATATATATATATATATATATATTTATATATATATATATATATATATATATATATATATATATATATATATATATATATATATATATATATATATATATATCGGAGGAGCCATCAATCGACGACAAGTATAGCACATGCCAAGTGTGTGACAAGGTGTGGAGACTCAAGCGTAACAGAGATGTGCGCAAGCATGCTCACAACGAAACCGATTGTCCGGGTATGTGGCGCCCTCCCAAATAGGGTATCAATCAATGCCCCACTCCAGCAGTCAGGGAAAACACCTTCAACAGCTTCATTTCGACTGAGAATCTACTAAAAGCCATCAAAGCAACATCGGTTGGAACCTTGCAGCACATCCCCAAAGCTGCCCGGCCCCAGGCCAAACTATCCAGCCTCTTGAAAAAGGTCAATGACTCCTCCGGAACCATCCAAGCATGGCGCAACCTTCTCCTGTTTGGAAACATATGCCTAGCTGTCCCTGCAAGGAGAGACAAATCACTAGCTTCGTCGGTCATTATGGCTATAAATAGTTTTCCTAGAGAGGACAACCAGGCACCCCTCCCCACCCGTGCCAAAAACACCCACGGCAGGAAAAACACCCACGCTTTAATATTAGTATATTTTGGTAGCCTGGAAACCCACTTCGGCCAATCATTAGCCAGATACCCACACCCATGTACAGACTGGCGAAGCGACTCAACGGCCTGCTGACTCCTTATGTTCCTTGCGCCTTCAGCCTGAAGTCTCCAAAGGAATTTGTTGACTTACTGCGGGGCACACGGGCCACAGGGATAAGAGCCTCGTTGGACGTAGAATCGCTGTTTACCAACGTACCTGTGGACGAGACAATCGGGATGATAGCCGACAGAGTGTATCGTGATCCAGCCTGTACTCCTCTTGACATACTAGAAAATATTCTGAGGAAACTACTCCAAGCTTGTACTAAAGAGGCACCCTTCTTGAGCCCGGATGGGCACATGTATAAGCAAGTAGATGGGGTCGCCATGGGTTCTCCCCTAGGTGTCCTGTTTGCAAACTTCTACATGGGTACCATTGAGCAAAAAGTCTTAGTTGACATGAACTTGAAACCGGCCATATACTGCAGGTATGTTGACGACATTTTTACACAGGTACCTGATGTCAGACATCTGCAGGAGCTGAAGGAGGCATTTGAGCAGAGTTCCGTGTTGCGTTTCACTTATGAGATGGAAAAGGATGGGAAGCTGCCCTTTCTAGATGTAACAGTCATGGAAAAGAGCGGAGGTTTCCACACTGCAGTCTACACTAAGGAAACGAACATAGGAATGTGCCTAAATGCCAACAGCGACTGCCCAGACAGGTACAAGAGGAGTGTTGTTAACGCATATGTCGACCGTACTCTCAGCCACAGCTCAGAATGGAAGCAAGTCGACGAAGAACTCTGTAGGGTAAGGCAGGTCCTAGTCAACAACGGCTTCTCCAATGGTTTCACCGAAGACATCATAAGAAGGAAAGTGAAACGCCATGCAACCTCTGAAGAGACAACTAACACAACACCTATACCCCCTATTAGACTATTTTACAGGAACTTCTTTTCCACAGCTCATAAAACGGAGGAAAGGGTCCTGAAAGATATTGTTAATAGAAACGTTATCCCTACAGACAAAAATCAGAGGATACAACTGACGATTTACTATAAAACCAGAAAAACGGCCAGCCTACTCATGAGAAACTCTCCAGACACAAAACAGAACGCTTTAAAAGAGACTAACGTCGTCTATGCCTTCAAATGCCCTCTTGGGGACTGTAAGCTCCAAAAAACCCAGTATATAGGCAAGACAACAACATCTCTTTCTAGGCGTTTAACGATGCATAAGCAACAGGGCTCCATTAAGGAACATATAATCTCTTCCCACAACCAAACCATCGCCAGAGAAATCCTAGTAAACAACACAGAAATCATCGATAGATACAGCGATAGCAGGCGGCTTGACGTTTGCGAGGCACTACACATCAAGAAGTCAACACCAGCAATCAACAGCCAATTAATGCACAACTCTATTCTACCCACCTCAAGACTCCGCTCCAATATAGAAGCATCAAGAAATATGGACCAATAGGCTTTCTACAAACACTTCTATTCAATACCCATTGTTTCGTGTTCTGTCTTGTGTTGATGAAATTAATACCCTATTAATACCACCTCTTGTTCTGTCTTGTGTTGATGAAATTAATACCCTATTAATGCCACCTCACCCCATCCACCTCACTCAAATGTAGATATAAAATCGGAGATGCGTAAGTTCTATTCAGTTGAGTATTTGTAAACTAAAGTCTTTGAAAATGTAATAAGTTTTACGAAACGCGCTCGTGTCGCGTCAGACTAGAAATAAAAATGAATTTTGGAGAATTGATTTTTGATTTACCTCCAACAGTGAAAAGAAATGTACGAAAGATTGAGAAAATTCATGTTAGAATTATTAATCTTACTTTTTCGGTCATATTTAATAATATATATATATATATATATATATATATATATATATATATATATATATATATATATATATATATATATATATATATATATATATTTTTTTTTTTTTTTTTTTTTTTGTGAGGGTACCACCTCTGGTGCCAATGTGGGGACCCATAGCCTCGGAGAAGAAAATAAAAAGTATTCAGAGGAGACCTTGTGGTTTCTCACTGAACACTAATATTATCTTCTCCTACCACCCCCATTCTTTTGTATGTACACATATATATTTACTTTATTTGAACTTTGTTACAAAAAAGGAGTTACATATGGGTTACGAAGATGGTTGTCATAGGTTGTCGAGTTCCTCCAGCTCCTCAGATGGCGGGCAGGAACCCTGGATGCAGTGCGCATTTCCCCTCTGTATCGCCACACTGAGGCGCTGGAAAAGAAAGCTTGCAGCTCTCGGGTCCCTTGTTGTTTCAATGAGCCTAGAACCCAGTTCCTTCAAAAAACTGGTAGCACTTTTACCCCAGGCGCTGAGCGTCTCAGAAGCAATGGGGACAAAATTGTAGTGGTGATCCAGTTCTCTATACTTACGGGATTTGTCTGCTTCCCTGTGGGTGGCAGCGCCACCTGGTTGTGCAACACTGAGGTTATTGTAGGTGTTAGCCAGGGTTGATACGCATGTGTAGTCCCATACCAACTGCTTGCCATTCTTCCAGGGGTTCACTGTGATACCATTCGGGCGACCAATAAGAGCATTAGAGTTACGGGGCGTTAGGTAACGGGGCTCTCTTTCAGCTGGGCATCCAGCTGTGGTGAGGCTCCTCTTGATGATGTCGTTAACTTCACTGTGCCTCGAGTGTCATCCCCCTGTGCTTTGGCAGAGTAGGCAATGGTGACCGTACCTGTCAGCCACCACCTCGCCGCAAATACACCTATATCCGGTGTGGATTGGGGCAGCAAGGCGGAGGGCCACACTAAAACTATATATATATATATATATATATATATATATATATATATATATATATATGTATATATATATATATATATATATATATATATATATACATATATATATATATATATATATATATATATATATATATATATATTTATATACATATATATATATATATATATATATATATATATATATATATATATATGTATATATATATATATATATATATATATATATATATATATATATATATATATATATATATATATATATATATATATATATCTTATTTAGTAGCCAGAATGCACTTCTTTGCCTACTATGTGATGCCCGATTTGCCTAATAGGCCGAGTGATTTCCTTTGTTTTCAATAAATTGTTTCCAATTAGTTTATTTGAATTATTATTATTATATTATATTTGGAACACAAATTATTGACTTAGTTGTGTTAGTTTAGGCTAGGTTAAGATAGGTAAGGTTAGGTTAGGTAAGGTTGGTTAGGTTCGGTCATATATCTACGTTAGTTTTAACTCAAATTTTCAACAAATTAACATGTGGAAATAGAGGCATGCCAAAACAAAGACATGCATAAATTCAAATTCTTATCTAAATAATTTCTAGTGATTATTATATAAATTATTCCATCAGTACTAGATCAAATATTCACAAAAAAACGAGAAGAGATTTTTGATATTCAATACCATCCTTCCTTTGGAAAGAGTAATCATGTCCTGTTGGACATTAATTATATGTTAAGATATAATCTAAAAGAAAATAGGGACATTGAAATGGTTGTTAAACTCTATTTCAATAAAGGCCACTATAGGGAACCTCGAAGGAGTATCCTGTATTACAAGTGTAAGTGAAAATATTGGAAAAAATAATTAAAGCTAAATGTGAAGAACACCTGGAGACAAATGCTACCCTTGCTTACATTTATGAATTGCTTTTAAATACATAGGTCAAATACTAAAGAAATTGTTAAAAACTTTTGTTAAACCACAGCTGGAATATGCAGCGGCTGAATGGTGCCCATATCTAAAGAATCACATCAACAAACTGGAAAAGGTATAGACATGCCACTAAGTGGCTCCCAGGTTAGAGGCATAAAATGCCAAAACTAGATGGTAGAATAAAAAGAAGATATTGTAAAAGGTAACCAAACAAAGATGCCACAGAAATATTAGAAAATTAACTTTCGCAAGCAGCGTGGTAGACACAGTTGGAACAAGTTAGGTGAGAGGGTGGTGGAGGCCAAAACCATCAGCAGTTTCAAAGCATTATATGACAGTGCTGGGATGGGACACCACAGGTGTAGCCACAAATAATAGAACTTGGCGGTTCATATCACATTTTTTAAAATTAGAGATAAGGATGGTAATAAAGTTCAATGTAAAAACACCTATTATTAATGAATTTGTGAGAACTTCATATAAAATTAAAAACTGAGCAAAGTATAGTACCATAGAAATAAAAAAAAAATGCTGCATGTTTTTTTTTCACATTACCTTTCTGTAGATTTTTTCCTTTGTTACTACGTGAATGATCCGGTTCAGTAGTGTTGTAGTAGTTGCCTGCAGTACCTGCAGTTTGTACCGGTTCAGTAGTGTTGTAGTAGTTGCCTGCAGTACCTGCAGTTTGTACCGGTTCAGTAGTGTTGTAGTAGTTGCCTGCAGTACCTGCAGTTTGTACCGGTTCAGTAGTGTTGTAGTAGTTGCCTGCAGTACCTGCAGTTTGAAACAAATGTTAGAGAAAATAGGCAGATCATTGATGTATATAAGAAATAGGAGAGGTCCCAAGATGCTGCCCTGTGGCACTCTAACAGTTATTGAATAATAATTCATAATTAATTTTTTTTTAGTGTGCCTGCGGCCTGGTCCTCGACCAGGCCTCCACCCCCAGGAAGCATCCTGTAACAACTGACTCACACCCAGGTACCTATTTTACTGCTAGGTAACAGGGACATAGGGTGAAAGAAACTCTGCCCATTGTTTCTCGCCGGTGCCTGGAATCGAATCTAGGACCACAGGATCACAAGTCCAGTCCGGCATAGTAGGCCGAGAAGTGCGTTATATTTATTAATTAATTAATTTATTTATTTATTTATGCATATACAAGAAGGTAAATTGGGAATGTGAGGATACATAATATGGTAATTACAGTCAATAATTACAATAATTTTTTCAAATATTTTTGATAGAATGGGTAGATTTGATATTGGTCTATAATTGTTTATGTCCGCCGGATTGCCTCCTTTATGGACTGGCGTTACTCTTGCTTTTTTGAGGATATGAGGGGAGGTATGACACTCTATAGATTTTTTGAATAGTAGTGCTATGGGTGGGGCAAGGGCATGGGAGGCTCTCTTGTACACAATGGACAGAATTTCACTGGTGTTCCCTGCCTTGGTTTTTAGAGAGTGTATGATGGACACAACATCTGCCGGGCTGATTGGTGAAAGGAGAAGAGAGTTTGGATAGCTGCCTGAGAGATATGTGTTAATATGTGTCTGAGTCTGTGGGATTTTACTGGCAAGATTAGCACCAACCGATGAAAAGAAACTACTAATTAATTTGCCATTTCTAAATCAGTTGACGGTATATCCCCATCCTTGTAGAGTTTTATTTGGTTATGTGAGTGTTGCTTAGTTCCTAGGATACTAGAGATTGTTTTCCAAGTGATTTTCATGTTGCCTTTTGCTTCATTGAATCTATTCACATAATATGCAAGTTTTGCCTTTCTTATGATACTGGTAAGCATTGATGAGTACCTTTTAGCTACTTCCTTTGAAACTAGGCCAATCCTAAGTTTCTTTTCATATTCATGTTTCTTGTTGATTGAGTTGAGAATGCCACTTGTGAGCCATGGATTGTTTAATCTTTTGTCAGTTACTTGCTTGGTAAGAAGGGGACAATGAAGGTTGTAGAGGCTTAGAGTTTTGGAGAGGAAGAGGTTAGCTAATAAATTTATGTCCTGGGTATTATTGAATTCAGAATCCCAGTTAATATTGTGAAGTGCATCTGTAAGATTGCCTAAAGCTGATTCACTGTGCAGCCTAAATGAAAGTTTCTTGCTTTTTGGTGGTGTTATGTCCATGTTCGCTATGAGAAAGGTAGGATAGTGGTCAGTTGTTCTGTCGTAGATTATACCAGATACAAGGGAAGCTGTTATGTTTGTCCATATGTGGTCCAAGGTAGTGGCTGATGTTTGAGTGACTCGGGTAGGTTTGGTGATTGTGGGGATTAGCATACAGGAGTTCATGCTGTTAAGGAAATAGTCAACTTGAGAGCAATTTTGTTGACCCAGGTCAATATTAAAGTCTCCTCCCAGAATGATGTGGTTTTTGTTGAGATTATTGTTTATAATAAGATTCCTTAGGTTGTCTGAGAAAGAAGCTATGTTAGTATTGGGAAATCTATAGATGGATCCAATAGTCAAAGAGGATTTAAGGGATTTAATTGTAAACTGAGCAAAAGTATATTCACAGTAGTCATCTCTGTCACTAATAACACTGTTGCAGATAAATGTATCTCGGTAATATATAGGTGTGCCACCACTTTTTTTATTAGGCCTGCAGTTATGAATGGCTTTATAACCAGCTAAGTTGTAGAGTTGGGTATAGTCTTTATTTAGCCAAGTTTCTTTTAAAATAATGAACGATAAGTTAGTACCTGTGCTGTGAGTAATGCATTTAAATCGTCAAAATGTTTACCAAGTGATCTAACATTTTGGTTGTAACCTTATAGACAGGTGCTATTTTGAAGTTTGTTTTTAGCCTGGTGTGCTGTGAAATACTTGCAATAATGATGATCAATGTGCTGGTTGGTTTAGATATGAGACAGAAGATTTTGATCAGGATCAATATCAGTGTGCATGGAGATGCAGAGGGATCACGATACAAGATACACGATAAAGCAAAACACAAGAATGAAAGCAAATACAATAAAATAGTAACAATTTAGAAGTAAAATAAAGATCCAATAGACAGCCAGGAAGGACACAAAAGTTACATAAAATAAAAAACAAAAAATCAGTAGAGACTGACAATATAAATGTAAAATAAAAAATAATAAGAAAAAAAATAATCATAAAGTAAAATGATCTTGAAGATAATTAGCTTAGTAATGGTTAATTAAAATCCTATAATTGGTATGAACCTAAGAAAACAAAGTGTGCTCAAATAGATAATTCCGAGAGAAAAAAAAAGAAAAAAAATGTAAATCTAATTATATCTTGAAATTTACTTTAATATAAATCTAAGTGTAAAAATAAACAGGGTGAGAGTATATTCATGTGGAAGATTTTACTATGATACTGAGGTAGATGCTCATATAAACAATTATACTATTAATTTATTCCAATAAATGATTACAAGAAACAAATACCAAGTAACTTTAAGTAACAGGGTAATAAAAAGCCCTAGGTTTATTGACAAGGGGATTAACTAAGACCAAATAATTAAGAGTAAAAAACAGGCAAAGATGACAAACAAAAAAATAAAAATAAAAACCTTTGGAAAGGAAAGGCAGAGCTTAAGTACACTTTGGTTGTATGTGAGACTACAAATTATGTTCTGGTTATTCAGCTGATATCCCACAGTCATCCAGGAAAGAAGTGAGGTGTGCCTCAGTGGTTATGCCATAAGTTTTTCCAGAGTCATATGTATTATATATAATATATATGACTCTGTATATAATATATATGACATATATATTATATATAATATATATGACTATTATATATATATATTATATATATATAATATATATATAATATATATATATATATATATATTAGTATATTTTGGTAGCAGTCTTTCCTGTAGACATATATTATTAAATATGACCGAAAAAGTAAGATTAATAATTCTAACACGAATTTTCTCAATCTTTCGTACATTACGCTTCACTGTTGGAGGTAAATCAAAAATCAATTCTCCAAAATTCATTTTTATTTCTAGTCTGACGCGACACAGGCGCGTTTCGTAAAACTTATTACATTTTCAAAGACTTTAGCTCACAAATACACAACTGAATAGAACTTACGTATCTCCGATTTTATATCTACATTTGAGTGAGGTGGAAGGGGTGATGTGGCATTAACACAAGACTGAACAAAATGTGGTATTAATAGGGTATTAATTTCATCAACACAAGACAGAACAAGAGTATTAATAGGGTATTAATTTCATCCACACAAGACAGAACACGAAGCAATGAATATTGAATAGAAGTGTTTGTAGAAAGCCTATTGGTCCATATTTCTTGATGCTTCTATATTGGAGCGGAGTCTTGAGGTGGGTAGAATATAGTTGTGCAATAATTGGCTGTTGATTGCTGGTGTTGACTTCTTGATGTGTAGTGCCTCGCAAACGTCAAGCCGCCTGCTATCGCTGTATCTATCGATGATTTCTGTGTTGTTTACTAGGATTTCTCTGGCGATGGTTTGGTTGTGGGAAGAGATTATATGTTCCTTAATGGAGCCCTGTTGCTTATGCATCGTTAAACGCCTAGAAAGAGATGTTGTTGTCTTGACAACAACAATTATTGGTGACTGTAGGTCTCAGTCATACTCTTAATTGGTTATCTCTCCCTCCGTGTTATTACTCGTGTTTACCATCTTTGTCCCTTGGATATTTCTCATTTTTGACAGATCATCATATTGGTACCCTGGTACTGTGGTCTGCTCCGGGTCAAGTGCACCCAATCTTCTGCAATCTGACTGTAGGAGGACAAAGAGGGCCATAGTTCCTCTAGCTCGAACTTTAGTTGCTGAATTGGGACCTCAGCAGCAGTTCTCGTCACCAGTTGACACCTCGCACCCCTACACGTCAGTCAGAGATGATGATACATACAACGGTAGGGAATTAGCTTACTTTTTCAGAGCACAAAAGTTCGCTAATTCTGTAAGTATCATATTAAATTGCAGAAAGGAAAAACTTGCTTTATGTCCTATAGAGACTCGACAAGGTATGCCTACATCCTTGGACTACCAATTTTACTTTTGAGGCAATTAACTGTTTCATTTGTTTTCGAAACTCTGTTTCATTTGTTAGTAGGATTTTCTTGCCCTTATCCTCTTACATGAGTACCGGGTACAAGATTTCCTGCGCACTTGATTTAAATTAATCATTTAACACCTTGTACTTAACTTTAATTGTTAAAGATCCCACAGGATAGGTACCAGTTGCCACGTTGTCCTGTTTCTGACATTCACTATAATTGAATATTCGTTATACATTTATTTGCTAATTTCACCATGTTTCGTCTCCAAGCTTTCCGTGCAGATCCAGCAGGTGCAATAGGGACTTTAAGTCATGACAAGAAGACTGAATTACAAACTCTTGCACATGAGTATCAACTAACAGTTCCCTACCAAGCCAACAAGAGTGAAATACACAACCTGTTGCTGGATCATTTCTTAGAGCAAGGTAAGATAGACTCTGAAACTCATGAAACTTACTATATTGCAGATAAAACTGATTTGGCGACGATGAAACTCAAACTAGAGCTGGCCAAGATTGAACGTGAGCAGCAAAGGGAAGCCCGCGAACAGCAAAGGGAAGCCCTCGAACAACAAAGGGAAGCAGCTGCCATACGAAGGGAAGAACAAGAACGAGAGGCTGCCTTGAGGAAGGAAGAACACGAACGTGAAATCGCCCTCAAGGAACGTGAACTCGCCCTCCAGGAACGTGAGGTTGCCATGCTCCAGGAGCGGGAACGAGTACAGCTTGAAACAAAACAACGAGAGTTGGAAATGCAACGTGAACATGACAAGCAACAAGCGACTCTGGCTCTAGAGTGTCGTCAACGAGAATACACGTTGGAAACTTCACACCTCGCTCAACGCCAGCAAGCTACTGCAAATCTTCCCGTCAGTTTTAATATATCACATGCAAGTAAGTTAATGCCATCCTTTGTAGAAACAGAAGTTGATGTGTTTTTCACCACCTTTGAAACCCTTGCTAATCAACTCAGTTGGCCTGTCGACCAATGGGCCACACTTCTCAGAGTCCATCTTACAGGTAGAGCTGCAGTCACACTCAGTACTCTGGCGTCTGAGAATGACTACCAGACTCTGAAACAAGCAGTGTTGGACGCCTACCTCCTTTCCACAGAAAGTTATCGAAGGAAATTCCGTGACCACCTGAAGGCAAGTACCACTACCTTCCTCGAGTTTGCTAACACAAAACGGAGATATTTCATGAAATGGCTGGAAGCAGCACATGTCTCTACTTTTACAGAACTCGTCAACCTGATGCTAGTTGAAGAATTCTTGAGGCGTGTGCCGCCTCCTGTCCGTCTCTACTTAGCAGATAAAGAAGAAACCGAATACCTGAAGTGTGCTAAGTCGGCTGACACTTACAGCCTCATCCACCGGCTGACACCCGAACCATCCTCCAGTAAGAAGTCGTGGTACAGTTACGAGAAAGTGAGCACCGATCAAGCTGGCTCGCAATTGTACTGCAAGTATTGTAGACTCTATGGACATACCATAGACAAGTGTGGTAAGTCTCAATACAAGGAAACCACTGACCCACAGAAACCCAAACCAACTCCTCCTAAGTCCGGTAAGCCTGTGATGAATGTTGGTGTTGATGTTAATGATCTTTCTCTTTTCAGTAAACACCTGTATACTGGAACTGTCTCTGCCAACGGTTCAAATCCGGAGGGACGTTTCAAATTGAAGATCTTGAGGGACACAGCGGCTCTTCAATCGATCATCTTGAAGTCGGCTGTGCCCAACATCGCCTACACCGGAGAAACTGTCTTCATCACTGACCTCACTGCTACCACTCCATACCCTCTCGCCAGAGTCCACCTGGATTGTCCCTACGTGAACGGAGAAGTCCAAGTCGCCGTCAGGGAAAAGCCTTTTCCCATGCCTGGAGTGCAACTTCTCCTAGGCAACGACTTGGCAGAAGACCTGCAACCGACCAACCTGATCGTCATGGACAAACCCCAGGTGTGTAACTCTGTGCCAATCAACCCTATTCGGGCGTATGTTCCAGCAGAGGTTCAAGAGAGTGATGAAGTTTCTCCTCCAGTTCTCGTGACCACCCGTGCACAAGCCGCACGTCCACAGCCTGGCCTACACGTCCACAGGCACTGAACTACAGGCCAGTGTCCTTGACTTGTATACCATGCAAGGTGATGGAGAAGATCGTGAGAAAAAACCTGGTAACACATCTGGAGAGAAGGGACTTCGTGACAAATCGCCAACATGGATTCAGGGAGGGTAAATCTTGCCTTACAGGCTTGATAGAATTCTACGATCAGGTGACACAGATTAAGCAAGAAAGAGAGGGCTGGGCGGACTGCATTTTCTTGGATTGTCGGAAAGCCTTTGACACAGTACCGCATAAGAGGCTGGTACATAAGCTGGAGAGACAGGCAGGTGTAGCTGGTAAGGTGCTCCAGTGGATAAGGGAGTATCTAAGCAATAGGAAGCAGAGAGTTACGGTGAGGGGTGAGACCTCCGATTGGCGTGAAGTCACCAGTGGAGTCCCACAGGGCTCTGTACTCGGTCCTATCTTGTTTCTGATATATGTAAATGATCTCCCGGAGGGTATCGATTCATTTCTCTCAATGTTTGCGGACGATGCTAAAATTATGAGAAGGATTAAAACAGAAGAGGACTGTTTGAGGCTTCAAGAAGACCTAGACAAGCTGAAGGAATGGTCGAACAAATGGTTGTTAGAGTTTAACCCAACCAAATGTAATGTAATGAAGATAGGTGTAGGGAGCAGGAGGCCAGATACAAGGTATCATCTGGGAGAGGAAATTCTTCAGGAGTCAGAGAAGGAAAAAGACTTGGGGGTTGATATCACGCCAGACCTGTCTCCTGCAGCACATATCAAGCGGATAACATCAGCGGCATATGCCAGGCTGGCCAACATACGAACGGCATTCAGAAACTTGTGTAAAGAATCATTCAGAACTTTGTATACCACATATGTCAGGCCAATCCTGGAGTATGCAGCCCCAGCATGGAGTCCATATCTATTCAAGGATAAGACTAAACTGGAAAAGGTTCAAAGGTTTGCCACCAGACTAGTACCCGAGCTGAGAGGTATGAGCTACGAGGAGAGACTACGGGAATTAAACCTCACTACGCTGGAAGACAGAAGAGTTAGGGGGGACATGATCACCACATTCAAGATTCTGAAGGGGATTGATAGGGTAGATAAAGACAGTCTATTTAACACAAGGGGAACACGCACAAGGGGACACAGGTGGAAACTGAGTGCCCAAATGAGCCACAGAGATATTAGAAAGAACTTTTTTAGTGTCAGAGTGGTTGACAAATGGAATGCATTAGGAAGTGATGTGGTGGAGGCTGACTCCATACACAGTTTCAAGTGTAGATATGACAGAGCCCGATAGGCTCATGAATCTGTACACCTGTTGATTGACGGTTGAGAGGCGGGACCAAAGAGCCAGAGCTCAACCCCCGCAAACACAACTAGGTGAGTACAGCCAGCTGACTCTACTGCTACCGCTGTCCCTCAAGACCCTCAGAAACTACCCCCGCATCTGACCAAGTTGGAGTTCCGTAAGTTGCAGAGGGAAGATCTTACTTTAACACCATTGTTTTTCCAGGCTGAGACTCAACCCGACAGTATTCCTGGGTTCTTCCTAGAGAACGACTTGCTCTACCGCAGATATAGACCCAGTAAACTGAAGGAGGAGGACGATTGGGCCAACATCGAACAACTTGTGATTCCTACCAGCCTGCGGCCCACTATTCTACACCTGGCCCACGGAGCACTCTCCCACTACTGCTTCAACAAGACTTACCATGGAATTCGTCAAGACTACTACTGGCCAGGTATGGTAAATAGCGTCAAACAGTACGTAAAACAGTGTCATACATGTCAGATGGCAGGCAAACCGAACATCTCCATTCCCCGAGCGCCACTGATTCCCATACAGGTGCCTGCGGAACCTTTCCACAGACTCATAATAGACTGTGTTGGTCCTTTACCTCGGACCAGTTCGGGTAACGCCTATATCTAAACCATCCTGTGTCCTACCACCAGATTTCCCATAGCAGTTCCAGTGAAGAACATCACGGCTGCTACGGTTGTAAAACATCTATTGAAGATCTTCACTCAATACGGATTTCCCAGGGAGATTCAGAGCGACTGTGGTACCAACTTCACCAGTGATCTCTTCAAAAGGACACTGGAGGAGTTCAACATCAAACAGGTATTGTCCAGCCCCTATCATCCTGCTTCACAGGGTTCTCTTGAACGTAGTCATCAGACTATCAAAGCACTCTTGAAAAAGTTTTGTAGTGAAACCTCTAAGGATTGGGATAAGCAAATCGACCTTATAATGTGTATTTACAGAAGTCTTCCCAATGAGTCCCTAGGAGTATCTCCTTATGAGATGCTCTACGGCCGTAAGTGCCGTACTCCCCTTAAGGCTTTCAAAGACTCTCTCCGAGATGCCACCTTCAGTGAGCATCAGAATGTGCCCCAGTTTCTTCAAAACCTTCAACACATTCTAGAGAGAGTCCACCGTTTTGCCCATGATAATCTATTGAAAGCCCAGGAGAGGATGAAGACTCATTACGACCAGACCAGCAAAGTACGAAAATTTAAGCCAGGAGACTTCATTCTAGCATACTTCCCTATCCCAGGTTCACCTTTACAAAACAGGTTTTCAGGACCCTACCGCGTCAAAGAGTGCAGAAATAACAACAACTACGTTATAGAGACTCCAGATAGGCGGCGGAAAATCCAGCTGTGCCACGTCAACCTCCTGAAGCAATATAATGGTACTCCTCCCACTGTCCTGATTAACTGTTCTACCTTCACAGAACCCTACATCCACAGTGAGACCTTCCCAGCTTCTCCTCCCGAAAGCACTGACAAGGAGTCAGAGCTTTCTAATTCCGAAATCCTTAATGATCTTCCCAAATACTTTCAGGATAATAATCGTGCTCCTTTGCCCTATTCTAATTCCACTCTCACCTCGTCAGATAAGCCCTTCATCCTCCATGTCGACGCCAGTGGTACCGACGTTGGTGGTGTCGTGATGCAGCAACGAGGCGAGGAGAATACACCTGTCAGCAACTACTGCTACAAGGAACTACGGAACAATTGGCAAGGAGCTACTCTTCATCATCCTGAAGCTCCAGCACTTCACTCCACACCTGAAAAGTGCTCGGTCTACCATCAACACGGACCACACCACCCTACACCTCCTGCAGCACGCCCACTTCTCACCTCAACGTCTTCTACTATGGGCTTGATAACTGCAGAAATTCAACCTGGAGACACACTATACCAAGATTCCGACAACATCTTAGCCGATGATCTCTCCAGAGTTTATGAAGTAGAAGCGACTCCATCTATTACTCCACCACATAACGACGTACTTCTTCCAGAACCGCAGGCTTCGGGGGAGAGTTGTGACGATAATCTCCTTCAAGAGATTGAGCCTGCTCTTCCCTCCAAAAGACGTCGATATAAACATCTATATAAAACAAGTATGGAAGAAAAATCCAACAACGACAACACCAGCAAGGTTTGCCAGAGCGCAAAACGTATGCAGCCAGGAACACCTGCTCCACCTCAAACCGCCAAACTACCTGTCTTGTCGCCGGCTCATCGCTGATTGGCTGCCGGTCCAGCTGCAACTGCACTCTACCCACCATACTACTTGATGTCTGGGGCCGCCACGACCTCAGTCTTCAGAATATCCCGTGCTTTCGACAAGTTAACACGTCTCGTTGGTAGACTAAGCCCCAGGCTTACGTGTACTAAGAGAAGTGATAGCTTGAAGCCAATATTCCGGCACCTATTTACTTTGTTTGCCATAGAGTTGTTATTTGCTCACTTGTCTTAACGTAACTTTTCATTTTGCCATTTGATTATTCTTATTATTTTGATTGATTTTATTATACGAATTTGTATGTCCATTTTATTCATATCTCGAACTATCTACTTCTTTTGTAAGGTCTGATGGTGTAGTGGGTTAAAGCATACTAGTTATGGCAGCTACTGGAAGGTAGTTGTGCTTTCTGGGTTCGAATCCCACTGGTGGGTGTTGTCCAAAGATTATTAATCTTCACTTGTGGTTTATGCAAGTATAGGCTTATAAGCTGGACACGAGTTCTCTCACATTGACAGTGGCTTGACGAAAAATGCAGACTGACCCCACACTCATCTGGTGCCTTCGGGAAGTGGAGATGTTTGGGATATATATCTCGAACTATCTACTTCTTTTGTAAGGTCTGATGGTGTAGTGGGTTAAAGCATACTAGTTATGGCAGCTACTGGAAGGTAGTTGTGCTTTCTGGGTTCGAATCCAACTGGTGGGTGTTGTCCAAAGATTATTAATCTTCACTTGTGGTTTACGCAAGTATAGGCTTATAAGCTGGACACGAGTTCTCTCACATTGACAGTGGCTTGACGAAAAATGCAGACTGACCCCACACTCATCTGGTGCCTTCGGGAAGTGGAGATGTTTGGGATATATATCTCGAACTATCTACTTCTTTTGTAAGGTCTGATGGTGTAGTGGGTTAAAGCATACTAGTTATGGCAGCTACTGGAAGGTAGTTGTGCTTTCTGGGTTCGAGTCCCACTGGTGGGTGTTGTCCGAAGATTATTAATCTTCACTTGTGGTTTATGCAAGTATAGGCTTATAAGCTGGACACGAGTTCTCTCACATTGACAGTGACTTGACGAAAAATGCAGACTGACCCCACACTCATCTGGTGCCTTCGGGAAGTGGAGATGTTTGGGATATATATCTCGAACTATCTACTTCTTTTGTAAGGTCTGATGGTGTAGTGGGTTAAAGCATACTAGTTATGGCAGCTACTGGAAGGTAGTTGTGCTTTCTGGGTTCGAGTCCCACTGGTGGGCGTTGTCCAAAGATTATTAATCTTCACTTGTGGTTTATGCAAGTATAGGCTTATAAGCTGGACACGAGTTCTCTCACATTGACAGTGTCTTGACGAAAAATGCAGACTGACCCTACACTCATCTGGTGCCTTCGGGAAGTGGAGATGTTTGGGACATATATATCTCGAACTATCTACTTCTTTTGTAAGGTCTGATGGTGTAGTGGGTTAAAGCATACTAGTTATGGCAGCTACTGGAAGGTAGTTGTGCTTTCTGGGTTCGAGTCCCACTGGTGGGTGTTGTCCAAAGATTATTAATCTTCACTTGTGGTTTATACAAGTATAGGCTTATAAGCTGGACACGAGTTCTCTCACATTGACAGTGGCTTGACGAAAAATGCAGACTGACCCCACACTCATCTGGTGCCTTCGGGAAGAGGAGATGTTTGGGATATATATCTCGAACTATCTACTTCTTTTGTAAGGTCTGATGGTGTAGTGGGTTAAAGCATACTAGTTATGGCAGCTACTGGAAGGTAGTTGTGCTTTGTGGATTCGAGTCCCACTGGTGGGTGTTGTCCAAAGATTATATATATATATATATATATATATATATATATATATATATATATATATATATATATATATATATATATATATATATATATATATATATATATATATATATATATATATATATAACTGAAAACTCACACCCCAGAAGTGACTCGAACCCATACTCCCAGAAGCAACGCAACTGGTATGTACAAGACGCCTTAATCCACTTGACCATCACGACCGGACACCGCCGGCACTCGGATAGTAATCTTGGGCATAGCATTTTACCAAATCACCTCATTCTTTGGGGCACACGTGAGGAACACAAATGCGAACAAGCCTGAATGGTCCCCAGGACAATATGCAACTGAAAACTCACACCCCAGAAGTGACTCGAACCCATACTCCCAGAAGCAACGCAACTGGTATGTACAAGACGCCTTAATCCACTTGACCATCACGACCGGACACCGCCGGCACTCGGATTCTGGGGTGTGAGTTTTCAGTTGCATATTGTCCTGGGGACCATTCAGGCTTGTTCGCATTTGTGTTCCTCACGTGTGCCCCAAAGAATGAGGTGATTTGGTAAAATGCTATGCCCAAGATTACTATCCGAGTCACAGCCGTCAAAAGGAAGTGATAGCCAAGGCTATTTGAGCCACTTCCTGGCTCTAAAATATAAATCCTGGGAGTATGGGTTCGAGTCACTTCTGGGGTGTGAGTTTTCATTCGCATATAGTCCTGGGAACCATTCAGGCTTGTTCGCATATATATATATATATATATATATATATATATATATATATATATATATATATATATATATATATATATATATATATATATATATATATATATATATATATATATATATATATATATATACACACACACACATACATACATACATACATACAGAGAGAGAGAGAGAGATGGACACAGAGAACTGGAGAGACACACATCCAGACAGACACACACAAATGATCTTCCAGAGGGTATAGAATCGTTTCTCTCAATATTTGCCGATGATGCAAAAATTATGAGGAGGATTGAAACTGAGGACGATAGTAGGAGGCTACAAGATGACCTAGACAGACTGAGTGAATGGTCCAACAAATGGCTGTTGAAGTTCAACCCGAGTAAATGCAAAGTAATGAAACTAGGTGGTGGAAATAGGAGGCCAAACACAGGATACAGAATAGGAGATGAAGTACTTAATGAAACGAACAGAGAGAAAGATCTAGGAGTTGATATCACACCAAACCTGTCTCCTGAAGCCCACATAAAAAGAATAACGTCTGCGGCATATGCGAGGCTGGCAAACATCAGAACAGCGTTCAGGAACCTGTGTAAGGAATCATTCAGAATCTTGTACACCACATATGTAAGACCAATCCTGGAGTATGCGGCCCCAGCATGGAGCTCGTACCTTGTCAAGCACAAGACGAAGCTGGAAAAAGTCCAAAGGTATGCCACTAGACTAGTCCCAGAACTAAGAGGCATGAGTTACGAGGAAAGGCTGCGGGAAATGCACCTTACGACACTGGAAGACAGAAGAGTAAGGGGAGACATGATCACAACCTACAAAATCCTCAGAGGAATCGACCGGGTAAACAAGGATAAACTATTCAACACTGGTGGGAAGCGAACAAGGGGACACAGGTGGAAACTGAGTACTCACATGAGCCACAGAGACGTTAGAAGGAACTTTTTTAGTGTCAGAGTAGTTAACGGATGGAATGCATTAGGCAGTGATGTGGTGGAGGCTGACTCCATACACAGTTTTAAATGTAGATATGATAGAGCCCAGTAGGCTCAGGAATCTGTACACCAGTTGATTGACAGTTCAGAGGCGGGACCAAAGAGCCAAAGCTCAACCCCCGCAAGCACAAATAGGTGAGTACAAATAGGTGAGTACACACACACACAGAATTATTATTAGGAGAACATAGACCCCACCCAACCTATAAATTATGTGAGAAATCTTTAAGGAATTCTGATAAAGAAAGAGATCTAGGGGTAGTTCTAAATAGAAAACTATCACCTGAGGACCACATAAAGAACATTGTGTGAGGAGCCTATGCCACACATTCCAACTTCAGAGTTGCTTTTAAATACATGGATGGCGAAATACTAAAGAAATTGTTCACCACTTTTGTTAGCCCAAAGCTAGAATATGCAGCAGTTGTGGAGTGCCCATATTGTGTGCCCATATTGGGGTGCCATCACATTTAAACCACCACCAAGCCCACAAATACGTCAACATGAACCAGCATTACACCATCTAACATACTCTGTCAGATGTAACAACTAAATTTGTGAATTCAAGAACTAATCAATTGCATAACAGAGTGTTAGTATGAGAAAAACATTACTTACATTCGAAGCCGTGTTTTAAAATGGCGGGGATCTTGTTGTACTGACGCTCCACACTGTGTGTTTGTTTGCGTATGATGAACGTGTGACAATTTACTACAATAATTATTTAATTATTCTTATTCTTTATTTTACTATTTTTAGGGTACATGAAATTTCAAAATTATTTATACAAAATAATATAAATGCATTGTCATACCCTTATACATTATGGAAAATACGATGCCATGAACGAAGTCAAAGTCAAGTCGAAGTCAAAGTCATTCGCCGAACGTATTAGTCATTTTTATCTCACAAACGATAGGGGATAAGAAACCACATAGGATATAAGTGTACAGTAAAGTCAATTTTATTCAGTAAAGTACATACATAGTTGATTTACAAACATAATGTTGGATTTATAGATAGAGCTAGTGCATACAATACCTAAAGCCACTATAATAGGCTTAGCATTTCAGGCAACCTGAATGCTTTTTCAGCTATATTTTCATTCCATGTTTTCATTTTATTTTTTATGCTCAATTAGTATTAAGCTTTAGTCATTTAAGTTTTTCATGCCCGAAACGCTTTGCGTAATAGTGGCTTTAGGCATTGTATGTACTAGCCCTATCTATAAATCCATCACTCTTTGTAAAATCTCTGGTATGTATGTACCTTACCTAAATAAACATTTGATTTGATTTGATTTTTGAACCGAGCAGTATATATGGACCCCTTACTCAAATCTCTGAATATGTTAGATATTAAGTCCCTGCACATCCTCTCATGTGTATTTTATATATATAAAACGCTGCCCTGTAATGTCAATCCTGACCTTAAAAGCTTCCTAGAAGGTTGTAACAGATCCCATGAGCACCACACCAGAAACAAATACCTATTTGCTATTCCAAGAGTACGACTTAGTCAAACTAGAAATGCTTTACAAATCAAGGGACCTCGAATGTGGAATGACCTTCCCAATTATTTTAAAGACTGTACCTCTCCCAACCAGTTTAAGATAAAAACTAAGTACTACCTAATTAACTCAATGTAACCTACCTAACCACAAAAATGTCAATCCATATCTTCTATTTTAAACAATGCTGTTTTGTTGACCAAATTGTATTTTTACTTTTTTTCTGCCATGTCCCCCCCCCCCCTTTTTTCCCTTTTTTCTTATTTTTTCTCAACACAATTTATACTTTAATTACGTGGATCAGGACATCACCTGATCAAACATCGTTTGACCACCATCAAACACACACACATTTCGTGTGTGTTTGAAGCTCACTGATATGTTCCAGCGTTGTTTTATATTTGGTGCTATTCTATCTTACGCTTTGTTGCTCTTTTTTACCTACGGGCTCATAGAACATTCTATTGCAAACACATTGGCACAAAAATGAATGACGTACATAGAATAATAATGTCAGGACAGTGAAATAATTACAAACTTTCAAAGTGCTGTATCACACATGTGTCGTCGCGTCACTGATACTGGGTAACAGTTCCTCCACTTCCCACACTCTAGCGGGTGGGCCGCGACCATTATTGTACGTTTATATTCATATCACCGTGTTGGGAATTTCATTGCGAGTCCATTGATACCAAAATTAACGCTGTAGGACAAGTGTGGAAGTGATAACAATCCCAAGAGTAAAAACATTTTGTTGCTGTTGGGCGCTCACGGCGAGTCATCTACGTAGTTATTTATTTGGTGCTGGTATCCATATACCTTTCGTGACCTTCTTTACTGATGTTCTTTTAGACAATTTTATTGCGAATACGTTGGTAGCAAAATGAAATACGTAGCTCGAGAACTGAGGTCAGGAGAGTAAAAAGAGTATACACATTTTTGTTTTGATGCTTAAGGTTATTGTGACTCATCGCCTGCATAGAAACTGTAATTGTGGTTGATCTCGAACCCATTCATAATGTGACGACTTATACTGAATTTTGTAACTATATCATCAAGATTGTAACCAGCTTAGCTAAATGTGTTATGGGGTTCAGTCCCTAAGCCCATATATGTGCCTCTGTAACCATTTAGGTTACAGAGCAAAAACATAAGAACAAAGGTAACTGCAGAAAGCCTATTGGCCCATACCAGGCAGCTCCTATCTATACCACCCAATCCTACTAATATACATGTCTAACCTGCGCTTGAAACAATCGAGGCAGCCCACCTCCACTACTATGAAGTTCGAAAAATAATTCCTCCACCACTATGAAGTTGAAAAAAATGAAACTGAAGTTCGTATAGCAGGTTAAGCAAAGGCAAATCCTAAAGTTTTTTTCAGTTATATCGAACAAAGGTTAGGGAAAGGATAGGTCCATTAAAGACCGAGACAGATCATATATTGGATTTTCGATTTGTGATATTTTGATATTCGATTTTTGTATCATCGGCAAATTTGCAAATGCGGCTACTCAAACCTTAATCTAAAATATTTATATTTATTATAAACAACAGAGGTCCCAGTCCAGAGGCTTAAGGCACTCCGCTTACAACATTTTTCCACTCTTATAACCACCCAAGCCCACTCATATACATGTCGAACCCACGTTTGAAACAATCAATGGACTCCACCACGTTTGGCGGTAATTTGTTCCACAAATCAACAACCCTGTTACCGAACCAGTATTTTCCCAGGTCTTTCCTAAATCTAAACTTATGCAATTTATACCCATTATTTCGTCTGGTGCTGATACTTTTAATATCCCATTTGTTATGTCCATTCATCAACTTGTAAACCTCTATCATGTCACACCTAACTCTTCGCCTTTTCAGTGAATGCAATTGGGGAATTAACTTTGTCATTCTATGCTGGATACGTTCAAGTGAATTTATATCAATTCTATAGTACGGCGACCAAAACTGAACTGCATAATCAAAATGGGGCCTAACCAGAACAACAAATTGATTGATTGATAAGAATTAAGCCACCCAAGAGACGGCACGGGAATGAATAGCTTTAAAGAGCAAGATATAGCTGAAGAACACAACCAGGTGTCTTGTTATTAACCCTTTGATTAATAAATCCTAGTGTACTATTTGCCTTATTACGAACATTCATGCATTGATCTTTTGGTTTTAAATTCTTACTAATCATAACTCCAAGTTCCCTTTCGAAATACCTGACTTCGCAATCACAACACCATCTATCTCGTATCTTGTAACTCTATCATATCAATACCTAACCTCAAAACTTTACATTTATCAGCATTGAACTGCATCTGTCAACCTTATGCCCATTTCAAAACTCTATTTAGATCAACTTGAAGAGATAGTGAGTCTTCTTCTGTGTTATTTCCCTACCCATTTTTGTATCATCGGCAAATTTGCAAATGTTGTTACTCAAACCTGAATCTAAATCATTTATATATACAATATTATAAACAACAGAGGTCCCAGGACAGAGCCTTGAGGTACTCAACCTACAACATTTTCCAACTCTGACTTAACCCCATTTATACTAACTCTGTTGAGCGTTGACCATTTATACATCAACTCTGTTGATGTGAGCACTTAATTGGCGGTCAGTGGTGGGGCTTAATTCTTAAAAAGCAATATATACTTTCGATCATAATTTAGTTTAGTATGCGGTTTAAAGAAAAAAGAGCATATCAATGTTATATCACAGAAAACGAATTTATCATAAACTCATGTATTTGTCTTATCATATGGAAATGCATTCATATTTTTAATAGATTTGAAACACCATTTGTCATATATACTAGCTGTTCTTAAAAATTCACCCATTTTGCACCAGCAAGATAACATATAAGATTTTAAGGGTTGACGAATGTTAATCTTCTTGTTTGATAAACTGTGCACTTGAGACATAGTTAATAAGAACACGCCAATATAAGACAACAAAACGTTTTCAGATTCTTTCACACCACTTTCCAGCAACTCTTATAATTTATATAAATTATTATCATACATAAATACACAATAATACATAAATTAAATATTTAAATATGATGTTAGTGTTTAGTGGAATACATAAGGAGTCAAATTGTGTTAAAGAGAGCGATTTTTAGAAAATTTGGAAAACTACTTTTTTCTGACCATATTATAACTAAATGGATTTTGAAGGTGTCACTCAGCCAATATATATCATTCACAATTTATTAATGAATTTTACAAAAAACACCATAAATTTTATATTTAAACCTGTAAAAACTATTTGTAATACATTAGGAACAAAATAGTTGTAGAAAAACAATTTATTATAAAACCTTTGTGTTTGGATTTTTTTATTAAAAGTTTCTCAAAGGCTCTCCTGCACCATTCTTAATGCAAATCATTCCCACACCTATTAGAAGCGATAGACGAACGTTTTCTAGATGATATGTGTTTGCTGGGCAGGAGTTCAAACTAGTGCCCCCAGAGGGTCAAACTAGTGCCCCCAGGAGATAAAACTAATGAACCCAGGAGGTCAAACTAGTGCCCCCAGGAAAACACACTAGTGCCCCCTGGAGGTCAAACTAGTGCCCCCATGAGTTCAAACTAGTGCCCCCAGGAAAACACACTAGTGCCCCCAGGAGGTCAAACTAGTGCCCCCATGAGTTCAAACTAGTGCCCCCAGGAAAACACACTAGTGCCCCCAGGAGGTCAAACTAGTGCCCCCATGAGTTCAAACTAGTGCCCCCAGGAAAACACACTAGTGTCTCCAGGAGGTCAAACGAGCGACTCCAGGAAAAGAAACTAGTGCCCCCAGGAGGTCAAACTAGTGCCCCCAAGAGGCCAAACTAGTTCCCCCAGGAGGTCAAACGAATGACCCCAGGAAACCAAACTAGTGCACCCAGGAGGAAAAAAATAGTGCCTCTAGGAGGTCAAGCTAGTGCCCCAAAGAGGTCAAGCTTGTGCCCACAGGAGATCAAACTAGTGCCCGCATTTGGTCAAACTAGTGCCCCAGGAGATCAAACTAGTGACCCCAGGAGGTCAAACTAGTTCCCCCCGGACGTCAAACTAGTGTCCCCAGAAGGACAAACTAGTGCCCCCAAGAGATCAAACTAGTGACCCCAGGAGGTCAAAGTAGTGACCCCAGGAGGTCAAAGTAGTGACCCCAGGAGGTCAAACTAGTGCCCCAGGTGGTCAAACTAGTGCCCCAAGAGGTCAAACTAGTGCCCCTAGGAGGTCAAACTAGTGACCCCAGGAGGTCAAACTAGTGCCCCCAAGAGGTCAAACTAGTGCCCCCAGGAGGTCAAACTAGTGCCGCCAGGAAGTCAAACTAGTGCCCCCAGGATTTCAAACTAGTGCCCCAGGATGTCAAACTAGTGCTCCTAGGAAAACACACTAGTGCCCCATGAGGTCAAACTAGTGCCCGCATTAGGCCAAACTAGTGACCCCAGGAGGTCAAACTAGTGCCCCCAGGAGGTCAAACTAGTGCCCCCAGGAGGTCAAACTAGTGCCCCCCAGGAGGTCAAACTAGTGCCCCCAGGAGGTCAAACTAGTGCCCCCAGGAGGTCAAACTAGTCCCCCCAGGAAAACAAACTAGTGCCCGTAGGAGGTCAAACTAGTGCCCCCAGGAGGTAAAACTCGTGCCTTCAGGAGATCAAACTAATGCACCCAGGAAATCAAACTAGTGACCCCAGGAGGTCAAACTAGTTACCCAGGAGGTCAAACTAGTGCCTCCAAGAGTTCAAACTAGTGTCTCCAGAAGGTAATCTAGTGTCCCAAGGAGGTCATACTAGTGCCCCCAGGATTTCAAACTAGTGCCCCCAGGAGATCAAACTAGTGAACCCAGGAGGTCAAACTAGTGCCCCCAGGGAAAACACACTAGTGCCCCAAGAGGTCAAACTAGTGCAGCCAGGAGGTCAAACTAGACGTGCCCCCAGAAGGTCAAACTAGTGCCCCCAGGAAAACACACTAGTGCCTCCAGGAGGTCAAACTAGTGCCCCCATGAGTTCAAACTAGTGCCCCAAGGAAATCAAACTAGTATACCCAGGAGATGAAACTAGTGTCCCCAGGAGGTCAAACGAGTGACCCCAGGAAAACAAACTAGTGCACCCAGGAGGACAAACTAGTGCCTCTAGGAGGTCAAGCTAGTGCCCCAAAGAGGTCAAGCTTGTGCCCCCAGGAGATCAAACTAGTGCCCCCAGTAGATCAAACTAGTGCCCCAAGGAGATCAAACTAGTTCCCCCAGGAGTTCAATCTAGTGCCCGCATTAGGACAAACTAGTGCCCCAGGAGAGCAAACTAGTGACCCCAGGAGGTCAAACTAGTTCCCCAGGAGGTCAAACTAGTGCCTCCAGAAGGTCAAACTAGTGCCCCCAGAAGGACAAACTAGTGTCCCCAGGAGATCAAACTAGTGACCCCAGGAGGTCAAACTAGTGACCCCAGGAGGTCAAACTAGTTCCCCAGGAGGTCAAACTAGTGCCTCCAAGAGGTCAAACTTGTGTCCCCAGGAGGTCAATTCTAGTGCCCTCAGCGGGTCAAACTAGTACCTCCAGGAGGGTCAAACTAGTGCCCCGAGGAGGTCAAATCAGTGACCTCAGGAGGTCAAACTACCCAGCAAACACAAATCATCTACACAACGTTCGCCTATCTCTTCCCATAGGTGTGGGAATGATTTGCATTGAGAATGGTGCAGGAAAGCCTTTGAGAAACTTTTACTCAAAAAATCCAAACACAAAGGTTTAATTATAAATTGTTTTTCTACAATTATTTTCTTCCAAATGTAAAACAAATAGTTTTTACATGTTTAAATATAAAATTTATGGTGTTTTTTTGTAAAATTCATTAATAAATTGTGAATGATATATATTGGCTGAGTGAAACCTTTAAAATCCATTTAGTTATAATTTGAACAGAAAAAAGTATTTTTCCAAATTTTCTAAAAATTGCTCTTTTTAACACAATTTGACTCCTTATACATTCCACTAAACACTATATCATGTTTAAATATATAATTTATGTATTATTCTCTAAAATAATTTATATAAATTATATAAGTTGCTGGAAAGTGGTGTTAAAGATTCTGAAAACATTTTGTTGTGTTAATATGTTCTTATTACCTATGTCTCAAGTTCACAGTTTATCAAACAAGAATATTAACATTCGTCAACTCTTAAAATCTTATATGTTATCTTGCTGGTGCAAAAAAGGGTGAATCTTTAGGAACAGCTATAGTATCTATATATCACAAATGGTGTTTTCCCTAACTCAAACAATGTAGGGTTTATTATTCTACACATATTTCTAATGACTCTTAGATGTTTACATTCTCTGAAGTATAATTGTGAAGGCTGTGTCCATCACTCTCAACACAGATTCTTAAACTCGTCTCTGCAGGTTCAACTATATAATTAGTTTCCATTTTGAATTTCCATGGACATTTGTATCCAAAATGAAACCAATGTGGTTTCCTTCAGCGCCTTCAGCCAGCACATTTGCTCATTCATTTCCACAGATTCCAACAAGGTAGGGGATTTACAGAAATTTGTATATTCATATTGTTATATATTAAAAATATGAATGCAGTTCAATATGATAAGACAAATACATGAGTTTATGATAAATTCGTTTTCTGTGATATACCATTGATATGCTCTTTTTTTCTTTAAACGGCAGACTAAACTAAAGTGCTCACATCAACAGATTTGATGTATAAATGGTCAACGCTCAACAGAGTTAGTATAAATGTATTAGTATAAATCTTACTTGTCTCATTGTTAATTCACATTCAATGTCAACTTGTGGTTGCATTGTACAAGGCCAACACAGATGATCGAAGGAAACTAACTCTGCTCTTGTTCCATGAAGTTGCTATTTGGTCTTTACTCAATGCATTGTACATGCATTGTACAAGGCCAACACAGATGATCGAAGGAAACTAACTCTGCTCTAGTTCCATGAAGTTGCTATTTGGTCTTTATTGAAATTTGACAAGGCAGAGTGGCCTGCAACAACTACACCATCTCCACATCTAGTTCATGCTCCAGACATAAATCATGACACTGGTCCTGTGTATCCTGCTGCTGACCCGTCAACACCTGGCCCGTCGGGTGTGAGGCGCCCTCTCTTCACGTCTACACCTAGTGCTGAAGCTGAATCTGATGAAGATAATTCATATTCCACATTAGTGTTTGAAAACAATAGTGAGAGCGACGATTCAGACAGTAGTTTATTGCCAACCCAGAGACAACAGCGACGTGTTGTTATAGCAGAGACTCGCCTGAACTATAAATTGAAACATGAGCTGGTAAAAATCCCCAAACGTCGCAGGTGTGAAGTGTGTTCAAAGTCGGGTATCAGGAAGGAAACTGGTATAGCGTGCAAGACATGCGATGTTCCACTTTGCGTCATACCTTCTTACACCACTTATCACAGGAAAAGGGTGTATTGGGTGGACAAGAAATAACCACCTACATCAGCTTCACTCCACCTAGGAACATCTGTTGAGCAACTTCAGGAATCAGTACCTGAAGGAGGTGGAGTGGAGATAAAATGCTCAACTTATTTTACTACAATCGTCTTTGCTTTGGTAAGTACACATAATTGTCTTAGATTGTTTCAGTATTGTAGTCTATTTTCTTAGGAATATGTTGATACCTAAATGAGAACTGTAGCACGAAAACTAAAGTAAGTATACATGAAACAAGAGAAACTTTTTTTGTGGGTGTTGCGGGTGTGAGTTGGAGTGTCAAGAGCGGGTTCCGGTTGTGTGTTTTCCGTCATCTCTACAGCTGTGAATTCCAAGGAATTGTATTTGATATGCATATGTCTGTGTAGGGAATTTTATTCCGAACACTATACAAAAAAAAACGGTGTGAAACAAGTATAAACTTGAAAAACATGAGCAAAGTAAAAACTTTTGACGCTCACGGGTACAAACACGCGTAAGATTTTATTCGCCGCAAATTTATTTGACGCTGTGTTGGCCAACTCTACCCATGTTCTTATAGAACTTTCTATTGCGAACACATTGCTATAAAAATGAAATACGTAGCTCCAGAAATAATGTCAGGACAGTGAAATCAGTATAAACATTCAAAGCCCTGCATCACACCAGTGTCGTCCCTGCTGAAATCACGGCTAATGCTTCGCCCAGTTCCCACACTCGTGCGGGTCACCCGATACCATAATTAGACATTGATAGGCATATGTCTGGGTGGGGAATTTTATTGTGAGTTCAGTGATATCAAAATGAGCGCTGTAGGATGACTGTGAGGCTGGCAACAAACGAAAGAGTATGAACATTTACTTCCTGTTTGGGTGTCACGGCGAGTAATCTTCGTGTTTATTTACTTCGTGGTGGGATACCAAATGCTTCGGTGACATTTTATGCATATGATCTTGTAGAGAATTTTATTGCCAACGCATTGATACCAAAATGAAAAACGTAGCTCGAGAATTGAGGTTAGCAGCGTGAAAAGATTATAAACTTTTTTGTGTTTACGCTTGAGCACAACCCGCTTGTTTTTCCAGCTAGTGCCGCGCGCACTAAAGTGTGCATTATACACACCATAATGCACCAGTACACACCATAAGGCACCAGAACACACACCATAAGGCACCAGTACACACCATAATGCACCAGTACACACCATAATGCACCAGTACACACCATAATGCACCAGTACACACCATAAGGCACCAGTACACAATAAGGCACCAGTACACACAATAATGCACCAGTACACACCATAAGGCACCAGTACACTCCATACGGCACCAGTACGCACCATAAGGCACTAGAACACACCATAAGGCACCAGTACACACCATAAAGCACCAGTATACACCATAAGGCCCCAGTACACACCATAAGGTACGAGTACACACTATAAGGCACCATCAGTACACACCTACAGGTATTTGTTTCTGGTGTGGTGCTCATGGGATCTGTTACAACCTTCTAGGAAGCTTTTAGGGTCAGGATTGACATTACAGTGCAGCGTTTTATATATATAAAATACACATGAGAGTATGTGCAGGGACTTAATATCTAACATATTCAGAGATTTGAGTAAGGGGTCCATATATACTGCCCGGTTGCCTGAAATGCTATATGCCTACTATATTGGCTTTAGGTATTGTATGCACTAGCTCTATCTATAAATCCAACATTATGTTTGTAAATCAACTATGTATGTACTTTCCTGAATAAAATTGACTTTACTCTACACTTATATGCTCTGTGGATTTGTTATCCCTTATCGTTTGGGAGAAAAAAAAATGACTAATACGTTCGGCGAATGACTTTGACTTCAACTTCACTTTGACTTCGTTCATGTCATCGTATTTTCCGTAATATATAAAGGTTATGACAATGCAATTATATTATTGTGTGCAAATAATTTGGAAATTTCATGTACCCTATAAATAGTAAAATAAAGAATAAGAATAATTAAATAATTGTTGTAGTAAATTGTCACACGTTCATCATACGCAAACGAACACACAGTTTGGAGCGTCAGTACAACAAGACCGCCGCCATTTTAAAACACGGCTTCGAATGTAAGTAATGTTTTTCTCGTACTAACACTGTGTTATGCAATAGATTAGGTCTTGAATTCACAAATTTAGTTGTTACATCTGACAGAGTATGTTAGACGGTGTAATGCTGGTCCATGTTGACGTATTTGTGGGCTTGGTTGGTTTACATGTGATGGCACACAATATCGGCACCCCACAACATGCTGTTGAAGTTGGAATGCATGGCATAGGCTCCTCACACAATGTTCTTTATGTGGTCCTCAGGTGATAGTTTTCTATTTAGAACCACCCCTAGATCTCTTTCTTTATCAGAATTCCTTAAAGATTTCTCACATGGTTTTCCTAATGATAGATTGTGGGCTGTAAGGGACAGGTGGGATGTATGGATTAGTTGATAATAGTTCCAGTCCACCTGTAGACAGGGATCTCACATCAGCTTGTATATTATACAAGGATAAGATTTGATAAATTCAGTTATTTGACTGAACACTGGCTCTGTTTAAATCAGAGATTTAAACATACATAGTCTAACCTAGCTCCTTTCTTTTTTACCTAGCCTAACCTAGCTTTTTTTCCCAAGCCGGTCTATGGCCCATGTTTTTTTTCGATGCCTCAGTGGTCCATGCACATGTCCGTTCAAGGGGATTAAATAGCCGTTCTATGGCCCCAGGGTTTTACGAACTTCTTTTTCCCAAGCCGGTCTATGGCCCGTGTTTTTTTTTATGCCTCAGTGGTCCATGCACAGGTCCGTTCAAGGGGATTAAATAGCCGTTCTATGGCCCCAGGGTTTTCTCAAATTTTCTTTCATAGCCGGTCTATGGCCCCTGGGTTTTACGAACTTTTTTTCCCAAGCCGGTCTATGGCCCCTGGGTTTTACGAACTTTTTTTCCCAAGCCGGTCTATGGCGTGTATGTTAAATAAACCAAATTTTTCACTTTTGACAATTGAGCACCTGCTACATCCAGATTCTAGGGAGGAAAGGAATATAATATAATATCTAATATATCTATCTGTGTGAAATAGATTAAATCCATTTATTTGATATTCAGCTAATAGTTCTGTATTTTCTACATTCATCCATGTTTTGGTAAGTGCAATAATATGTATTGTTTCATTGCAGATTAGAGATTCAAGATAGTTCTAGATTTCCGAAGTACTGAAACGCGCGCCATACAGGCTTGGTGGATCTAGGTGCAAGGTAAAATTATTTACATTTACTTTTGTATTTATATGCATATATGCATTTATATGCATTATTCTCTAGAATAATAGATCTCGTAATAATTTTGCAAAAATAGTGGCATTTACTATTTTAAAAAGCTCGGGTGCAGGGGGGGGGGGTTGTGTAAAAGCCTGGTTTGTGCCTCGGAGAGGCTATGGGATCCAGTAAGATCGTCCTTCCTTTCCTCCCTAGAATCTGGATGTAGCAGGTGCTCAATTGTCAAAAGTGAAAAATTGGTTTTGTCTTCCGAATGCACCATATCTGTAATTTTTCTAATAATCTTTTAAAAATAGTAAATGCCACTATTTTTGCAAAATTATTACGAGATCTATTATTCTAATAAGAGTTTGATAAAATACAGTAGACTGCCTACTGGTTTTACCTGTAATAAGGTTTGATACAGATGATTATCCGTTCCAGGGGATTAAATAGCCGTTCTATGGCCCCAGGGTTTTCTCAAATTTTCTTTCATAGCCGGTCTATGGCCCCTGGGTTTTACGAACTTTTTTTCCCAAGCCGGTCTATGGCCCCTGGGTTTTACGAACTTTTTTTCCCAAGCCGGTCTATGGCGTGTATGTTAAATAAACCAAATTTTTCACTTTTGACAATTGAGCACCTGCTACATCCAGATTCTAGGGAGGAAAGGAATATAATATAATATCTAATATATCTATCTGTGTGAAATAGATTAAATCCATTTATTTGATATTCAGCTAATAGTTCTGTATTTTCTACATTCATCCATGTTTTGGTAAGTGCAATAATATGTATTGTTTCATTGCAGATTAGAGATTCAAGATAGTTCTAGATTTCCGAATTACTGAAACGCGCGCCATACAGGCTTGGTGGATCTAGGTGCAAGGTAAAATTATTTACATTTACTTTTGTATTTATATGCATATATGCATTTATATGCATTATTCTCTAGAATAATAGATCTCGTAATAATTTTGCAAAAATAGTGGCATTTACTATTTTAAAAAGCTCGGGTGCAGGGGGGGGGGGTTGTGTAAAAGCCTGGTTTGTGCCTTGGAGAGGCTATGGGATCCGGTAAGTTCAGTAGAACTTCGGTTTCAACCCTTTTACCCTGTTGTAGCTCAGTCGATTAAGGCAGTGTCTGGGATGCTCCCAGACGCAGGTTCGAATCCTCGTCACGGCCCTTGTGGATTTGTTCATTTGATGCATCACGTTATTGTGATCTGTGTGTGTAATTCTTCACTTGCTACAGCAACAGGAATGTGTGTGTATGTATTTGTGTTGTTGAATATGACCGAAAGTGTAAGATTAATGATTCTAACACAAATCGTCTGAATATTTGTTTTTCTTCACTGTCGAGAGTAGTTAAAAAAATTTACTCGAGTTTATTTTCACACTTTATTTATTGTCCTTAAGTCCCTCTCCTTAATGCTGCTGCTGTTTCTCGCATCTTTGCATCGCTTGTATGTTTGGGGGTTTGGCCTCTTGCTATATATTGATTCCATTTGTGTGTGTTTGGGTCTCAGGCCCTCTCGCAATTTCTGTTGAACAAACCCCTTTTCCTAGTTCTGCATCTCTCCTTTGGTACAAATTTTGTTGTGCTTTTATCATATATTTCACAAAACTTGACATACATTTCATTTACTTCATGTCCTATCAGCAAGTGTTTGTCAAATTCTTTAAGGAAAGTTTATCATCCTGATTGCAGATCTCTAGCGCTATTATGTCAACTTCTTGTGGATTCGCAATCATTATTTAATTTACCTTTAGGTGTTCTTTCACCAGCACAGCAACACTGTACCTCTCCCAACCAGTTTAAGATAAAAACTAAGTACTAACTAATTAACTCAATGTAACCTACCTTACCCCCAAAATGTCAACCCATGTCTTCTATTTTAAACAATGCTGTTTTGTTGACCAAATTGTATTTTTGTTTTTTTCTGCAATGTTTCCCCCTCCCCCACCACTCTACCACCACATTGAGTTTAGTAGCTCTGTGCACGTCAGGTGCTGTTTAATATACAGACCTACTCCTCCATTTGACCTAGTTTCTCTATCACATCTATATCACTTTGTGCTTTAGCCCTGGTGGAGCTTGGTCCACCAGGCTGTTGTTTGGAGTGGCCCGCAGATCCACATACAGTCTGCATATGATATACAGTCTGTTGATCAATTAAACTACAGTAGTTAGTTTTTATCATCCGAATGCACCAATATGTGTTCATTCTTCCCAGATGAAGGAACTAGGTAATATTCATCATCTGAATGCACCATCTGATGCTTTAACACACTCATGATACACGAGAGGTTTAAAAAACTTTTAAAACTTTTAAAACTTTTTGACCTATGTATTTAAAAGCAATTCTAAAGTTAAAAAGTGTAGCATAGGCCCCTCGCAGAATGTTCTTAATATGATCCTCAGGTTATAGTTTTCTATCTAAAACCACCCCTAGATCTCTTTCTTGATCAGAATTCTTTATAGATCTCAGTGGCTCGATCATAGAAACTGCTCTAAATCCTTGTTGGCCTGGATTGTGGAGGTCATTGGTCTCTATAAAACTAGTAATCTGACTCCTGATCACTCTCAAATAATTTTATTATGTGGGATGTTAGTGCAACTGGTCTATAATTCTTTGCCAATGCTTGTGTTGTGTTGTGTTGTTTTGGTAGTGATGTGCAATGTGTTGTTTTGGTAGTGATTCGTCCAGTTCTGGTAGTAGTGCGGTTGTTGTGTAGTGTAGTACTTGTGTGCTTGTTAATGACTTGTATTCCAGTCTTGTGGGTATCTCCTTTCCCCTACGGGCCAACTGCTTTGTTCTTACCTAGCATTTTGCTTTGTTTGGGTATGAATGTTTGTGTGCCGTATATTTTGCAAAATTTGCCATATATCTCATTATTTACTCCTCTGCCTAGCAACAAGTCTGTCTAATTATACTCATTAACTGTTTTTCAAAGTTCCCCATAGTGTCCTTTATTGAAATCGAGTTCATGAACCGTTTCAATGTTCTTATTTTCTTCTAGATTATATCTTAAAGTATATTTAAATGTTATTGTTATTATTGTTATTAAATGTTATTGTGACATTGCATTGCAATTGAGCTATGTTGTTTACCATACCGTTCATTTCGTGAGTATAAGTATAGATGCCACACTTGTGACAGGTAAAACCATGCCTTTTTTGAAAAACAGCACCGTCTGTTGCACGTAAGAGCAACCCACACTATATTATGTTGCGATATTATTTCAATATTTCCGATTGTATTGATAATTTGAATTTTCATAGATTTCAATTTATTTTCATTTCGATTTAATAATTTTGTGTGACATTGCATTGAAATTGAGCTGTGTTGTTTACCATACTGTTCATTTCATGAGTATAGTTTATTTTTTTATTTTTTTCATTTCATTTTTTTAGCTGTTCTTATTTTTCAGTGATGGGAATATCAGATCATTTGATGTTCCCAATTTTCTGATGGAAGCATCAGACCATTATAGAATGCATCGGATGAGGTAGTTTGGAATGGTGGGGAGGACGAGAGGGGGTATGGTGGGGAAGACGAGGGGACAGAGGAGAGGGTAATGGTGGGGAGGACGAGGGGACTGGGGAGTTGGGGATGGTGGGGACAGGGGAATGCTGGGGAGGACAAAGGGACAGGTGAATGGGAGATGGTGGGGGAGGAAGAAGGACAGGGGAGGGGAAAATGGTAAGGAGGACGATGGGACAGGGAAGTGGGAATAGTGGGGATGATGTGGGGACAGGGAAGTGGGAAGGACGAGAGGACTGTGGAATGGGGAATAGCAAAGTGAATTATAATTATATATATTAATTAATTCTTATAAATTTCCAGAAGCCTGTATCAACACCCACACTAATGCAACTGAAAGAGATGTTGAGACAAGTATTGCTGATATGTTGAAGAACGCCCCAAACAAACTCGGTGGAAACAGATACAAGGTAAAGTTTGCCAATTTGCTGTAGTCTAATTCAATTTCTTTTTAGTAATCTTCGAGAACATTTATGCTATGAATAAGATAAAATAATGTAACTGATTTTGATTTATTTACTATTTATTATTTATTTACCGTTATTAGTATAATAGATCTCGTAATAATTTTGCAAAAATAATGGCATTTACTATTTTAAAAAGCTCGGGTGCAGGGGGGGGGGTTATGTAAAAGCCTGGTTTGTGCCTCGGAGAGGCTATGGGATCCAGTAAGATCGTCCTTCGTTTCCTCCCTAGAATCTGGATGTAGCAGGTGCTCAATTGTCAAAAGTGAAAAATTGGTTTTGTCTTCCGAATGCACCATTTCTGTAAATTTGCTAATAATCTTTTAAAAATAGTAAATGCCATTATTTTTGCAAAATTATTACGAGATCTATTATACTAATAACGGTTTGATAAAATACAGTAGACTGCCTACTGGATAATAGTTCCAGTCCACCTGTAGACAGGGATCTCACATCAGCTTGTATATTATACAAGGATAAGATTTGATAAATTCAGTTATTTGACTGAACACTGGCTCAGTTTAAATCAGAGATTTAAACATACATAGTCTAACCTAGTTCCATAACTAACAGCCATTAGCCATTCATGCACAGCCATCAGCTGGGCCATAGACCGGCAATTTTGCTTTTTTCCCAAGCCGGTCTGTTTTTTTTCGATGCCTCAGTGGCCCATGCACAGGTCCGTTCAAGGGGATTAAATAGCCGTTCTATGGCCCCAGGGTTTGTATTTTATCAAACTCTTATTAGAATAATAGATCTCGTAATAATTTTGCAAAAATAGTGGCATTTACTATTTTAAAAAGCTCGGGTGCAGGGGGGGGGGGGGTTATGTAAAAGCCTGGTTTGTGCCTCGGAGAGGCTATGGGATCCAGTAAGATCGTCCTTCCTTTCCTCCCTAGAATCTGGATGTAGCAGGTGCTCAATTGTCAAAAGTGAAAAATTGGTTTTGTCTTCCGAATGCACCATTTCTGTAAATTTGCTAATAATCTTTTAAAATAGTAAATGCCATTATTTTTGCAAAATTATTACGAGATCTATTATACTAATAACGGTTTGATAAAATACAGTAGACTGCCTACTGGTTTTACCTGTAATAAGGTTTGATACAGATGATTATGATTATGGTTTTGGCCTCCACCACCCTCTCACCTAACTTGTTCCAACCATGTCTACCACGCTGCTTGCGAAAGTTAATTTTCTAATATTTCTGTGGCATCTTTGTTTGGTTACCTTTTACAATATCTTCTTTTTATTCTACCATCTAGTTTTGGCATTTTATGCCTCTAACCTGGGAGCCACTTATTGGCAAGTCTATACCTTTACCAGTTGATGTGATTCTTTAGATATGGGCACCATATCTCCAGGTGTCCTACACAATTAGCTTTAATTAAATTTTCCAAAATTATCACTTACACTTGTAATACAGGGTTCTAGGTTCCCTATAGTGTCCTTTATTGAAATAGAGTTTAACAACAATTTCAATGTCCCTATTTTCTTTTAGATTATATCTCAACATATAATTAATGTCCAACAGGACATGATTACTCTTTCCAATGGGAGGATGGTATTGAATATTTGATCTAGTACTGATGGAATAATTTATATAATAATCACTAGAAATTATTTCGATAAGAATTTGAATTTATGCATGTCTTTGTTTTGGCATGCCTCTATTTCCATATGTTACATTTCTGCATGTCTCCAATTCTGGAAGTGTTCACTTTTGCATGTGCCTGACAAGGATGTTATATGCACCAGCTTTAATTATCACACATTGTATATAATGAATGACTTATTTTTAGAATTTTAATACATATTGCATCTGTCAATACATTATTAACAATAATATAGGTAATATGGTAGTCTAATGTAGAAATTTGACACTCTTTAACAGAATGTACGAGTATAAGCGAAAAAAGCGACTCCAATACAACAACAGATGGATGCAAGTATCAAGAAGGCTAAAACGTATACACAAAATGCATCCAAATACAGCTGTACACACTAGTGAACCCATTAATCTTACTGAGGCAGCATCAAGTTCAGAGATTGAGTCGTCAGACAATGACATTAGTTCTTTTGAAGCCGAGTCAAATCAAGAGTATGGATTAGGCTCTGAAATTGATGATTTACACATGAATCTTACTGATATTCATGATGTATTATCTAATTCTCAAAGTGAGGAGGAGAATGATGACCATGATAATCATCATTCACTTGTTTACCCACATAATTTATTAATTCAGTGGGTAAACAAGAATGGTGTTACACACAATGCTGTTGATGAATTATTTTTTTGCAGTAACAGAAAAAATGGAATACATAATGAAGGAATTATCAAAATTGACATTTTTATCAGGGGATATCCTGAATATTGTCAAAATGACGGAAACCCATATGTCAAAAACACATGGAGATATACCAATCCTGGAAGACATTCTTCCATCCCCACTTGAAACTGTTGAGCAGGTGGAAAGTCTGTCACATGAGCTAAAAGTTAACAGTGAATATTAAAAGAGTATGGTAAGTGTTGCTTAATTCTTTAGCCTGAGTATGGTAAGTGTTGCTGAATTTTTTTAGCCTTGTACATATGTCTTTTGATTAGTTTTTTTGCAGATGAAGGAAGGTGGGGTGGCACATAATTGATTGTTCAGTGTTATGTTTAAGGTACAAATAAACAAAAGCAAAAGTTACTCAAATTCGTTGATTTTTGTAATAGTTAAGAAGGAAAATATTTTAATGCTATTTATTTAATACAGTTGGAAATTAGAAAATCTAATGTTGAGATTGAAAGATATATATTATTCTCTATTACCTTACAGCTTATGCATTATTTTAACAGGTCCAGACGCTGTCTCAAATGGGCGGTGCAAGCTGTGGAGACACAGTGAGACGAATGATGAGGAGGATAGGGACCTATGGGGTCTGGTCTCAGTATTCACTCGTTGGGCGCAAGAGGAAACGTGTCTTCAAAACCTTGGATATTTGTAATGTAATAATAAGTACGTAAATTTGACATTTTTTGGATTATATATGTCTGCATGTATTATGTATTATACTTGCATGCTTGTTAATGACTTGTATTCTAGTCTTGTGGGTATCTCCTTTCTCCTACGGGCCAAATGCTTTGTTCTTAC
>NC_091153.1:17721142-17803642 GCF_040958095.1 Procambarus clarkii
CACCACGCCAAGTTCAGTGAACACCAAACCAAGGGTAGTGAACACCACGCCAAGTTCAGTGAACACCCCGCCACGTTCAGTGAATACCACGCCAAGGGTTGTGAACACCACACCAAGGGTAGTGAACACCACGCCAAAGGTAGTGAACACCACGCCAAGGGTTGTGAATACGACGCCAAGTGTAGTGAACACCACGCCAAGGGTAGTGAACACTATGCCAAGGGTAGTGAACACCATGCCAAGGGTAATGAACACCACGCCCAGAGTTGTGAACACCACGTTAAGGATAGTGAACACCACGCCAGAGGTAGTGAACACCACGCCAAGGTTAGTGAACACCAAGCCAAGGGTAGTGAACACCACGCCAAGTATAGTGAACATGACGCTAAGTTTAGTGAACACCACGCCAAGGGTAGTGAACATGACGTCAAGGGTAGTGAACACCACGCCAAGGGTAGTGAACACCTCGCTAAGGGTAGTGAACACCACGCAAAGGGGAGTGAACACCACACAAAGGGTAGTGAACACCACGTCAATGGTAGTGAACACCATGTCAAGGGCAGTGAATACCACCCCAAGGGTAGTGAACACAACGCCACGGGTAGTGAACACCACGCAAAGTGTAGTGAACACCACGCCAAGGGTAGTGAATTCCATGCTAAGGGTAGTGAACACCATGCCAAGGGTAGTGAACACAATGCCAGAGGTAGTGAACACCACGCCAACGTTAGTGAACACCACATCAAGAGAAGTGAACACCATGCCAAGGGTAGTAAACACTACTCAGAGGTAGTGAACAACAACCCAAGGGTAGTGAACAACATGCCAAGGGCAGTGAACACCACGCCAAGGATAGTGAACACCACGCCAAGTGTAGTGAACACCACGCCAAGGGAAGTGAACACCACGCTAACGGAAGTGAACATCACGCCAAGGGGAGTGAACACCACACAAAAGGTAGTGAACACCATGTCAAGGGTAGTGAACATCATGCCAAGGGTAATGAACACCACGTCAAGGGTAGTGAACACCATGCCAAGGGTAGTGAACACCACGCAAAGGGTAATGAACACAACGTTAAGGGTAGGGAACACCACGCCAAGGGTAGTGAACACCGTGCTAGGAAGGGAACACCACGCCAAGGGTAGTGAACACCACGCCATGCGTAGCGAACACCACGCTAAGGGTAGTGAACACCACGCCAATGGGAGTGAACACCACACAAAGGGTAGTGAACACCACATCAAGGGTAGTGAACACCATGTCAAGGGTAGTGAACACCACGCTAGGGGTAATGAACACCACGCCACAGGTAGTGAACACCATGCAAAGGGTAGTGAACACCAGGTCAAGGGTAGTGAACACCACGCCAAGGGTAGTGAACACCACGCCAAGGGTAGTGAACAACATTCCAAGGGTAGTGAACACCACGCCATGGGTAGTGAACACCACGTTAAGGGTAGTGAACACCACGCTAAGGGTAGTGAATACCTCGCCAAGGATACTGAACACCACACCAAGGGTAGTCACACACACACACACACACACACACACACACACACACACACACACACACACACACACACACACACACACACACACACACACACACACACACACACACACACACACACACACACACACACATGCCTCCATGCTGCATATAACACACACACATATGCTGCCATGCTGCCTATAACACACACACATGCCCCCATGCTCCCCATAACAAACACACACATGCCCCCATACTGCCCATATCACACACACCTGCCTTAATGCTTGCCATAACACACACAAATGCCCCCATCCTGCCCATAACACACACATATGCATCCCCATGCATCCCCATACCTCACACATATGTTCTCATGCTGCCCATAAATAAAACACACGTGCACCCTTGCTTGACCATATCACACAAACATGCTGCCTCCATTATTGCCCATAACATACATAAAGATCCCTGTGCTGCCCGTAACAAACACAGATGCCTTCATGCTGCCCTAAACACTCAAACACACATGCCCAGATGCTGCCAATAACACACACACAATCCTTCATGCTGCCCATAATAAATACACCTGCCAACATGCTGCCCATAACACACACACACACACATATGCCCCATGCTGACCATAACACACATACATGCCCCCTTACTGCCCATAACACATACACATGCCCCCATGCTGCAAATAACTCACACACGTACCTCCATGCTGCCCTTAACACACACACACACATGCCCAAATGCTGCCCATAACACACACACAGGCCCATATGCTGCCCATAGCACACACTCACAAAACCTATGCCTGCTTATAACACGCCCACAGGCTCCCATACTGCCCATAACACACATACATGCCTCCTTGCTGCCCTTAACAAACACACATGGCCCTAAGCCTACCCATAACACACACACATAGGCCCCTATGACGCCCATAACACACACTAACCTCCATTCTTGCTCATAACACACACACTTGTCCCATGCTGCCCATTACACACACACACACATGCCACCTATGCTGCCCATAGTTCACACACACATGCCTCCATGCTGCCTTTAACACACAAACAAACATGCCCCCATGCGTGTCCTTAACACACACAAATATGCCCCCATGCTACCCATAACACACACAGGCCTCCATGCTTGCCCATAACACACACACTGTCCCTCATGCTGCCCATAACACACACATACTTGCCCCCATGCTGCCGATAACACACACACACATGCCCCCCTATGCTGCCCATAACTCACACACATGCCTCCACGATGCCCTTAACACTCACACACAAATACCCATGTGCAGCCCATAACACATACACAGGCCTCCATGTTCCCCATAACACACACACGTACCCAGTATGCCTGACCATAACACACATACACACATGCCCTCAATCTGACCATAATTCACACATATCCCCCATGCTGTCAATAACACACACACATGCTCCATGCTGCACATAACACACACATACATGCTTCCATGCTGCCCATAACACACACACACACATGCCCCCATGCTGCCCATAACACACACACATGCCCCCATGCTGCCTAAATCACACACACATGCTCCATGCTGCCCATAGCACAAACACATGCCCCACATGCTGCCCATAACATACACATGCAGGCATCAATGCAGCCCCTAACACACACACATGCCCCTATGATGCCCATCACATACGCACAGGCCCCACCATGTTGCCCATAACACACACACATGCCCCATGCTGCTAAAAACACACACACACACACACAAACACGTTCTTTAGAAAGAACTTTTTCAGTGTCATAGTAGTTAATGGGTTGAATGCATTAGGCAGTGATGTGGTGGAGGCTGACTCCATATACAGAGGCTGACTCCATATACAGCTTCAAATGTAGAAATGACAGAGCCAAGTAGGCTTAGGAATCTTTACACCAGTTGATTGACAGAAGAGAGGCGGGACCAAAGAGCCAGAGCTCAACACCCGCAAGCAAGTACAAATAGGTGAGTACATGCCCCCATGCTGACCATAACACACACTTGAGCCTCCCATGCCAGCCCATAACACACATTTAAATCCATGCTGCTCATAACACACACATAGTCCCCAATGCTGCCCATAATACACACACCTGCCAACATGTTGCCCATAACACACACACACATGCCCCTATGCTGCCCATAACACACACATACGCATGCCCCATGCTGCCCATAACTCACACACATGCTTATGCTGCCCTTAACACACACACACACACAGGCCCCAATGCTGCCCATAACACATACACAGGCCCCCAAGCTGCCAATACCACACACATACACACACTTCTGGAGAGAAGAGACTTCGTGACAACCCATCAACATGGGTTCAGGGAGGGTAAATCTTGCCTTACAGGCTTGATAGAATTCTATGATCAGGTGACAAAGATTAAGCAAGAAAGAGAAGGATAAACGGACTGCATTTTTTGGACTGTCGGAAAGCGTTTGACACAGTACCCATAAATGGTTGATGCATAAGCTGGAGAAACAGGCAGGAGTAACTGATAAGGCGCTCCAGTGGATAAGGAAGTACCTAAGCAATAGGAAGCAGAGAGTTATAGTGAGGGGTGAGACCTCAGAATGGCGGGAAGTCACCAGTGGAGTCCCACAGGGCTCTGTGCTTGGACCTATCCTGTTTCTGATATACGTAATTGATCTCCCAGAGGGTATAGACTCATTCCTCTCAATGTTTGCTGACGACGCCAAAATTACGAGAAGGATTAAGACAGAGGAGGACAGCTTGAGGCTTCAAGAAGACCTGGACAAGCTGCAGGAATGGTCGAACAAATGGATGTTATAGTTTAACCCAAGCAAATGTAATGTAATGAAGATAGGAGTAGGAAGCAGGAGACCAGATACAAGGTATCACTTGGGAGATGAAATACTTCAAGAGTCAGAGAGAGAGAGAAAGACCTGGGGGTTGATATCACGCCAGACCTGTCCCCTGAAGCTCATATCAAGAGGATAACATCAGCAGCATATGCCAGGTTGGCTAACATAAGAACAGCCTTTAGAAACTTGTGTAAGGAATCTTTCAGAACATTATATACCACATATGTCAGACCAATCCTGGAGTATGCGGCTCCAGCATGGAGTCCATATCTAGTCAAGCATAAGACTAAACTGGAAAAGGTTCAAAGGTTTGCCACCAGACTAGTACCCGAGCTGAGAGGTATGAGCTACGAGGAGGGACTACGGGAATTGAACCTCACTTCGTTGGAAGACAGAAGAGTTAGGGGGGACATGATCACCACATTCAAGATTCTCAAGGGAATCGACAGGGTTGATAAAGATAGGCTATTTAACACAAGGGGCACACGCACTTGGGGACACAGGTGGAAACTGAGTGCCCAAATGAGCCACAGAGATATTAGAAAGAACTTTTTTAGTGTCAGAGTGGTTGACAAATGGAATGCATTAGGAAGCAATGTGGTGGAGGCTGACTCCATACACAGTTTCAAGTGTAGATATGATAGAGCCCAATAGGCTCAGGAACCTGTACACCTGTTGATTGATGGTTGAGAGGCGGGACCAAAGAGCCAGAGCTCAACCCCCGCAAGCACAACTAGGTGAGTACAACTAGGTGAGTACACACACGCATTCAGAAACTTGTGTAAAGAATCATTCAGAACTTTGTATACCACATATGTCAGACCAATCCTGGAGTATGCAGCCCCAGCATGGAGTCCATATCTAGTCAAGGATAAGACTAAACTGGAAAAGGTTCAAAGGTTTGCCACCAGGCTAGTACCCGAGCTGAGAGGTATGAGCTACGAGGAGAGACTACGGGAATTAAACCTCACTTCGCTGGAAGACAGAAGAGTTAGGGGGGACATGATCACCACATTCAAGATTCTGAAGGGGATTGATAGGGTAGATAAAGACAGTCTATTTAACACAAGGGGAACACGCACAAGGGGACACAGGTGGAAACTGAGTGCCCAAATGAGCCACAGAGATATTAGAAAGAACTTTTTTAGTGTCAGAGTGGTTGACAAATGGAATGCATTAGGGGGTGATGTGGTGGAGGCTCACTCCATACACAGTTTCAAGTGTAGATATGATAGAGCCCGATAGGCTCAGGAATCTGTACACCTGTTGATTGACGGTTGAGAGGCGGGACCAAAGAGCCAGAACTCAACCCCCACAAACACAACTAGGTGAGTACGCACATGCCCCAATGCTGCCCATAACACACACAGGCCTCCCAGCTGCCCAACACACTCACACATGCCCCCTATGCTGCCATAAACACACACACATGCATTAATGCCTGCCCATAACACACACACACACACAGACACACACACACGCACACACACACACACACACACACACACACACACACACACACACACACACACACACACACACACACACACACACACACACACACACACACACTCACACACACACACACACACACACACACACACACACACACACACCGCATAAGAGGCTGGTACATAAGCTGGAGAGACAGGCAGGTGTAGCTGGTAAGGTGCTCCAGTGGATAAGGGAGTACCTAAGCAATAGGAAGCAGAGTTACGGTGAGGGGTGAGACCTCCGATTGGCGTGAAGTCACCAGTGGAGTCCCACAGGGCTCTGTACTCGGTCCTATTTTGTTTCTGATATATGTAAATGATCTCCCGGAGGGAATAGATTCATTTCTCTCAATGTTTGCGGACGATGCCATAATTATGAGAAGGATTAAGACAGAAGAGGACTATTTGAGGCTTCAAGATGACCTAGACAAACTGCAGGAATGGTCGAACAAGTGGTTGTTAGAGTTTAACCCAACCAAATGTAATATAATGAAGATAGGTGCAGGGAGCAGGAGGCCAAATACGAGGTATTATCTGGGAGAGGAAATTCTTCAGGAGTCAGAGAAAGAAAAAGACTTGGGAGTTGATATCACGCCAGACCTGTCTCCTGCAGCACATATCAAGAGGATAACATCAGCGGCATATGCCAGGCTGGCCAACATACGAACGGCATTCAGAAATTTGTGTAAAGAATCATTCAGAACTTTGTACACCACATATGTCAGGCCAATCCTGGAGTATGCAGCCCCAGCATGGAGTCCATATATAGTCAAGGATAAGACTAAACTGGAAAAGGTTCAAAGATTTGCCACCAGACTAGTACCCGAGCTAACAGGTATGAGCAACGAGGAGAGACTACGGGAATTAAACCTCACTTCGCTGGAAGACAGAAGAGTTAGGGGGGACATGATCACCACATTCAAGGTTCTGAAGGGAATTGATAGGGTAGATAAAGACAGGCTATTAACACAAGGGGCACACGCGCAAGGGGACACAGGTGGAAACTGAGCGCCCAAATGAGCCACAGAGATATTAGAAAGAACTTTTTTAGTGTCAGAGTGGTTGACAAATGGAATGCATTAGGAAGTGATGTGGTGGAGGCTGACTCCATACACAGTTTCAAGTGTAGATAAGATAGAGCCCAATAGGCTCAGGAATCTGTACACCTGTTGATTGACGGTTGAGAGGCGGGACCAAAGAGCCAGAGCTCAACCCCCGCAAGCACAACTAGGTGAGTACACACACACACACACACACACACACACACACACATACACACACACACACACACACACACACACACACACACACACACACACACACACACACACACACACACACACACACACATACACACACACACACACACACACATATGCCGCCATGCTCCTTATAGCACACACACAAGCCCCCATTCTCCCCATAACACACACACCTGTATCAATGCTTGCCATAACACACACACACACATGCCCCCCATCCTGCCCATAACACTCATATATGCCTCCATGCTTGCCCATAACTCACACATATTTTCCCATGATGCCCATAATCCAAACACACTTGCGGCCTTGCTTGTCCATATCACACAAACAAGCTGCCTCCATTATTGCCCATAACACACATAAAGACCACAATGCTGCCCATAACAAACACACATGCCTTCACGCTGCATTTAACACGCAAACACACAAGTCCATATGCTGCCCCATAACTGTCCTCCATGCTGCCTATAATACATACACTTCCAACATTCTGCCCATAATACACTGTTATGATCTCAGCCTGCAGGAGAAACGAGTCTCCCTCCTTGAGAGTTATTCATCAAGCCTGACCTGATTAGAAGGTCTAGCAAATATTGAGGTGATAACCCATATGTAAAATAGTTGCTTGGATATATATAACAATTTAAGATTATGGGCAGTGAAGAAGGAAACAGATAAATGACTGGCTAGGAGATGTGGACATTTTGCTGGAGGCGTGAGGCTCGCTTCTGGAGGGGCTTTGACCTCACTTGAGTGCCAGACATCGCAGGGGAAAGCCGCGCTCCGTTGAGCTCCCGTCAGAAGGGAACCCCTAGTGATATATCTCGAAGAGAAGAGAAGTGTGCAGACGTGCCAGCTGTGGAACTGAGCTGGGAACGTTGTGGTCTCAAGTCCTGGTCGAAGGGGAGAGTTTTAAACCGCCCAGAGGCATTATTGTGGGCTGTGGAAGCGCCTTGACCAAGCTCTGTCAGTGGGATAGCGCCCTCGACCAGACGATCTGTGGTAAGCACGGTATACGCCAGTTCATAGTGATTGCTTGTAGTTGGTCGTGTGCCCAGCGACAGTAGCAATGTTTATTTATAAGTTAGACATGTTTTAATAAGGCAGAAAGCCTAAAATAAGAGAGTGAAGAGGGAGGAACACGGAGCGACATCCGTCCCCTCTGAGCGCTGGCCGGCAACTGAGGGAGCCCGGCTCCTGACGGCGAAGGACCCTCCCAGCGTGAGTGAGGACCGCCGCCGGGCGAGGTGGAGTATGGACCCGCCCAAAACGGGGGAGTCCACTCTCACTGTATGTAGAGGACAGATAGAGGTTTGAGGCAAACATATTGTGATTATTTGCGTTTATGTGTTAAAGGGGAAACAATTTTATTGGAGTGTCGATGGGTTGCAGGTTTGTCTTTGGGGGAAGAAGTTGCTGAGAACTTCGAAGCCAGCACAGATGAAGTAGTTGATGAGACTCCAAGGTAGTGGAGCAGAGGACCTCGAGCTGTGAGAAGCAGCAGTGAAGAGGAGTGTCACGTGCTTCTGTAGAGGTGGAGAAGCACCATAGTTGCTCGAGGAAACTTCATGGTGTAGCAGCCAAGAGAGCTGTGGAGGAAGCTAGCAGAAGTAGTAGAGCACCATAGTTGCTCAAGGAAACTTCATGATAGCAGCCTGGAGGAGCTGCACAGGATCCTGGTAGTGAAGCCCGGAAGAACCTGAAGATATCAGGGTAGTGAACTTCCAGAGGTGGAAGGGAATTTCTGGTGGATTACTTGTAGGGAGTTGATAGTGTTTAGTTGTCATTAGCGTGCAAGACGCAGTGAGAGGTGAGTGATTGTTTGCATCCTTATGTCAAGGAGTGTTTTATACTGAAGTTTAGAGTTACAGTCGTAGGCTGGATTACCTACAGATGTATGCGTTCTAGGACTGATAGGGTGATCGATTGATCATTGCAGTGTAGCAAGGAACATTTATGCTGATATATGTTATTGCATTCAAATGCTGATTTTCTTTGTACACATTTATAGATACATATATATATTCTCTTGCTGATGGTACAACAGTGTATGTAGACGTGATCAACTTGAGGAGGTTGATAGTATCAGGTGGTGAACCAGGAGATAGGATACCACTTGGAAAGCTGATGATAGAGTTCTGATGGTTTTGGAGTGCAACCTGATTGTAATATTATAGAGTATAGGATTCATTATTATTATATGTGTGTATGTATCGTGTATGTGCTTTGTCCAGTAAATGTATCCCAATTTGCTGGTGTTTGCCCTTGGCCTAGTGAGGCTTCCCAGGAGGTAGTAAAGAAGGAGAGAGAGAAAGAACCAAGAACCACTGCTGTGGACAGGGTAGAAGGTAATACTAATAAGTCAAAGGGGGATTGAGGAGATCATATCACCTAAGGAGAGAGTGGGGAGTCACAGCGGCTCGAGTGGGTGTGTGCACGTGACAACGAGGCTAAGTGTTGGAGCCGCATCCCCTAAACGTGTGACGTTGAGCCCCTCTCCAAGGGCCAGAAGTGCCTAGTGTGATCTCATAGCGAGGTATAAGCACTCTACCGAGTTGTGGGTTGGGTTGTCCGTAAAGGAGGAACAACGACGACAACACCACCAGCCCACAATCTATAATAACACACACACACACACATGCCTCCATGCTGCTCCTAAGACATAAACACACATTCCCCCTTGCTGCCCTTAACACACACATGCCCCAGTGCTGCCCATAATACACACACACGGACCTCCCTGCTGCCGAAAACACTCACACAGGCCCCCATGCTGCCCATAACACATGCATGCCCCCATGCTGCCCGTAACACTTACAGATGCCTCCATGCCGCCCATAACACACACACACATCCCCCCAAGCTTCTCATACCACACACATGCCCCCCATTACACACACAGGCCTCCATTCCTGCCCATAAAACACACACACACACACACACACACACACACATATACATACATACATACACACACACACACACATTACAGTTGAGAGACGGGACCAAAGAGCCAAAGCTCAACCCCCGCAAGCACAAATAGGTGAGTACAAATAGGTGATTACATGCATTAGGAAGTGATGTGGTGGAGGTTGACTCCATACACAGTTTCATTAGAGCGGTTTTACATGTACATCTTCCATCGGTAATATAAACGGAAAATTAGGAACATTTTAGTTAATTCTAATGAAAACACATTGATTTTTATCATTTGTATTTGAAACAACATTGTCATATGTCTTTTCTTGGATCTAAATAATACGAAACCTCGCTCTATGATTTGAAGTTAAAATCCTCAAATATGGTAATATAGTGACTTTTTTCACGTTATTCATGTAGTCTGATTTTACGTATATATATTCGTTTTTACCAATATTTCGATACTACTTCATGTTTTCTAACAATATGTGATTTGGCCTTCAAATCTCAGAATTTCGCAAATTTTGCATTTTTAAGCAAGTTTTCTTGCGTTTTGTTTTGTACTAAAAATCATTGAATTTAGCAATATTTTGACCTTATCATTTGTATTGGAAACAACATCTTTATACGTCTTTTCAAGGGTCTAAAAAATACGAAACGTCGCTCTATGATCCGAAGTTAAAATCCTCAAATTTGGTATAATAATGACTTTTTTCACGTTTTTCGTGTAGTTTGATATTACGTAAATATTTTCATTTATACCAATATTTCGATACTATTTCATGTAGTATCACGATATGTGCTTTGGCCTTCAAATCTCAGATTTTCGAATAATATTGCATTTTAAGCAAGTTTTCTTGCATTTTGTTTCGTACTAAAAATCATCGAATTCAGCAATATTTTGACGTTTATCATCTCCTTTTCCTTTAGGTGATATAAACAAAATATCATCGAATTAGGCAATATTTTGCCGTTTTTCCACGTTTTTGTGAATTTTCAGTTCATTGCTATTAATTCATTAAATATACGATAAAAATGATGCAAACACATAATAGATTAGAAATTAACCTAAAACACTTCATTTTCAATCAACTATTTGATTCTCGTTAAAATACTGAGTAAGATATTGAAAAGGGGAGAAGTTCTGTTTTTATTGCATATATCGACGTTTCAGGCGGATTAGAGCGGTTATACGTGTACATCTTCCATCGGTAATATAAACGGAAAATCAGGAATATTATAGTTAGTTCTATTTAAAACACATTGATTTTTATCATTTGTATTTGAAACAACATAGTCATGTCTTTTCATGGATCTAAATAATTCGAAACCTCGCTCTATGATTTGAAGTTAAAATCCTCAAATATGGTAATATAGTCACTTTTTTCACGTTATTCATGTAGTTTGATTTTACGTATATATATTCGTTTTTACCAATATTTCGATACTACTTCATGTTTTCTAACAATATGTGATTTGGCCTTCAAATCTCAGAATTTCGCAAATTTTGCATTTTTAAGCAAGTTTTCTTGCATTTTGTTTTGTACTAAAAATCATCGAATTTAGCAATATTTTGACGTTTATCATCCCCTTTTCCTTCATGTGATTTAAACAAAATATCATCGAATTAGGCAATATTTAGCCGTTTTTCCACGTTTTTGTGAATTTTCAGTTTATTGATATTAATTCATTAAATATACGATAAAAATTATGCAAACACATAATTGATCAGAAAATAACCTTAAATACTTCATTTTCAATCATCTATTTGTTTCTCGTTAAAATACTGAGTAAGATATTGAAAAGGGGAGAAGTTCTGTTTTTATTGCATATATCGACGTTTCAGGCGGATTAGAGCGGTTTTACGTGTACATCTTCCCTCGTTAATATAAACGGAAAATCAGGAACATTTTAGTTAATTAACATCACGCCAAGGGGAGTGAACACCACACAAAAGGTATTGAACATCATGCCAAGGGTAATGAACACCACGCCAAGGGTAGTGAACACCACGCCAAGAGTAGTGAACACCACGCAAAGGGTAGTGAACACAACGCCATGGGTAGTGAACACCATGTCAAGGGTAGTGAACACCACGCCAACGGTAGTGAACACAACGCCAAGGGTAGTGATCACCACGCTATTGTTAGTGAACACCACGCTAAAGGTAGTGAACACCACACCAAGGGTAGTAAACACCACGAAAAAAATAGTGAACACCACGTCAAGGGTAGTGAACACCACGCCAAGGGTAGTGAACACCATGCCAAGAGTAGTGAACACCACGCCAAGGGTAGTGAACACCACGTTAGGGGTAGTGAACACCACGCTATGGGTAGTGAACACCACACCAAAGGTAGTGAACACCACGCCAGGAGTAGTGAACACCACGTAACGGGTAGTGACCACTACGCCAAGGGAAGTGAACACCACGCCAGGAGTAGTGAACACTATGCCAAGGGTAGTGAACACCACGCCAAGTGTAGTGATCACCATACCAAGGGTAGTGAACACCACACTAAGGATAGTGAACACCACGTTAAGGATAGTGACCACCACGCCAAGTTCAGTGAACACCAAACCAACGGTAGTGAACACCACGCCAAGTTCAGTGAACACCCCGCCACGTTCAGTGAATACAACGCCAAGGGTTGTGAACACCACATCAAGGGTAGTGAACACCACGCCAAAGTTAGTGAACACCACGCCAAGGGTTGTGAATACGACGCCAAGGATAGTGAACACCACGACAAGGGTAGTGAACACTATGCCATGGGTAGTGAACACCATGCCAAGGGTAATGAATACCACGCCCAGACTTGTGAACACCACGTTAAGGATAGTGAGCACCACGCCAGATGTAGTGAACACCACGCCAAGGTTAGTGAACACCAAGCCAAGGGTAGTGAACACCACGCCAAGGGTAGTGAACATGACGCTAAGTTTAGTGAACACCACGCCAAGGGTAGTGAACATGACGTCAAGGGTAGTGAACACCCCGTTAAGGGTAGTGAACACCACGCCAAGTGTAGTGAACACCACGCCAAGGGTAGTGAACACCACAAAAAGGGTAGTGAACACCACGTCAATGGTAGTGAACACCATGACAAGGGTAGTGAACACCATGCCAGAGGTAGTGAACACCACGCCAAGGGTAGTGAACACCATGCCAGAGGTAGTGAACACCACGCCAAGGGCAGTGAATACCACTCCAAGGGTAGTGAACACAACGCCACGGGTAGTGAACACCACGCCAAGGGTAGTGAACACCACGCCAAGGGTAGTGAATTCCATGCTAAGGGTAGTGAACACCATGCCAAGGGTAGTGAACACCATGCCAAGGGTAGTGAACACCATGCCAAGGGCAGTGAACACCATGCCAGAGGTAGTGAACACCACGCCAAGGGTAGTGAACACCACATCAAGAGAAGTGAACACCATGCCAAGGGTAGTAAACACCACGCAGAGGTAGTGAACAACAACCCAAGGGTAGTGAACAACATGCCAAGGGCAGTGAACACCACGCCAAGAATAGTGAACACCACGCCAAGTGTAGTGAACACCACGCCAAGGGAAGTGAACACCACGCTATTGGAAGTGAACATCACGCCAAGGGGAGTGAACACCACACAAAAGGTAGTGAACACCATGTCAAGGGTAGTGAACATCATGCCAAGGGTAATGAAAACCACGTCAAGGGTAGTGAACACCACGCCAAGGGTAATGAACACCACGCCAAGGGTAGTGAACACCACGCCAAGAGTAGTGAACACCACGCAAAGGGTAGTGAACACAACGCCATGGGTAGTGAACACCATGTCAAGGGTAGTGAACACCACGCCAACGGTAGTGAACACAACGCCAAGGGTAGTGATCACCACGCTATTGTTAGTGAACACCACGCTAAAGGTAGTGAACACCACACCAAGGGTAGTAAACACCACGAAAAAAATAGTGAACACCACGTCAAGGGTAGTGAACACCACGCCAAGGGTAGTGAACACCATGCCAAGAGTAGTGAACACCACGCCAAGGGTAGTGAACACCACGTTAGGGGTAGTGAACACCACGCTATGGGTAGTGAACACCACACCAAAGGTAGTGAACACCACGCCAGGAGTAGTGAACACCACGTAACGGGTAGTGACCACTACGCCAAGGGAAGTGAACACCACGCCAGGAGTAGTGAACACTATGCCAAGGGTAGTGAACACCACGCCAAGTGTAGTGATCACCATACCAAGGGTAGTGAACACCACACTAAGGATAGTGAACACCACGTTAAGGATAGTGACCACCACGCCAAGTTCAGTGAACACCAAACCAACGGTAGTGAACACCACGCCAAGTTCAGTGAACACCCCGCCACGTTCAGTGAATACAACGCCAAGGGTTGTGAACACCACATCAAGGGTAGTGAACACCACGCCAAAGTTAGTGAACACCACGCCAAGGGTTGTGAATACGACGCCAAGGATAGTGAACACCACGACAAGGGTAGTGAACACTATGCCATGGGTAGTGAACACCATGCCAAGGGTAATGAATACCACGCCCAGACTTGTGAACACCACGTTAAGGATAGTGAGCACCACGCCAGATGTAGTGAACACCACGCCAAGGTTAGTGAACACCAAGCCAAGGGTAGTGAACACCACGCCAAGGGTAGTGAACATGACGCTAAGTTTAGTGAACACCACGCCAAGGGTAGTGAACATGACGTCAAGGGTAGTGAACACCCCGTTAAGGGTAGTGAACACCACGCCAAGTGTAGTGAACACCACGCCAAGGGTAGTGAACACCACAAAAAGGGTAGTGAACACCACGTCAATGGTAGTGAACACCATGACAAGGGTAGTGAACACCATGCCAGAGGTAGTGAACACCACGCCAAGGGTAGTGAACACCATGCCAGAGGTAGTGAACACCACGCCAAGGGCAGTGAATACCACTCCAAGGGTAGTGAACACAACGCCACGGGTAGTGAACACCACGCCAAGGGTAGTGAACACCACGCCAAGGGTAGTGAATTCCATGCTAAGGGTAGTGAACACCATGCCAAGGGTAGTGAACACCATGCCAAGGGTAGTGAACACCATGCCAAGGGCAGTGAACACCATGCCAGAGGTAGTGAACACCACGCCAAGGGTAGTGAACACCACATCAAGAGAAGTGAACACCATGCCAAGGGTAGTAAACACCACGCAGAGGTAGTGAACAACAACCCAAGGGTAGTGAACAACATGCCAAGGGCAGTGAACACCACGCCAAGAATAGTGAACACCACGCCAAGTGTAGTGAACACCACGCCAAGGGAAGTGAACACCACGCTATTGGAAGTGAACATCACGCCAAGGGGAGTGAACACCACACAAAAGGTAGTGAACACCATGTCAAGGGTAGTGAACATCATGCCAAGGGTAATGAAAACCACGTCAAGGGTAGTGAACACCACGCCAAGGGTAGTGAACACCACGCAAAGGGTAATGAACACAACGTTAAGGGTAGGGAACACCACGCCAAGGGTAGTGAACACCACGCCATGCGTAGCGAACACCACGCTAAGGGTAGTGAACACCACGCCAAGGGGAGTGAACACCACACAAAGGGTAGTGAACACCACGTCAAGGGTAGTGAACACCATGTCAAGGGTAGTGAACAGCACGCTAGGGGTAATGAACACCACGCCAAGGGTAGTGAACACCATGCCAGAGGTAGTGAACACCACGCCAAGGGCAGTGAATACCACTCCAAGGGTAGTGAACACAACGCCACGGGTAGTGAACACCACGCCAAGGGTAGTGAATTCCATGCTAAGGGTAGTGAACACCATGCCAAGGGTAGTGAACACCATGCCAAGGGTAGTGAACACCATGCCAAGGGCAGTGAACACCATGCCAGAGGTAGTGAACACCACGCCAAGGGTAGTGAACACCACATCAAGAGAAGTGAACACCATGCCAAGGGTAGTAAACACCACGCAGAGGTAGTGAACAACAACCCAAGGGTAGTGAACAACATGCCAAGGGCAGTGAACACCACGCCAAGAATAGTGAACACCACGCCAAGTGTAGTGAACACCACGCCAAGGGAAGTGAACACCACGCTATTGGAAGTGAACATCACGCCAAGGGGAGTGAACACCACACAAAAGGTAGTGAACACCATGTCAAGGGTAGTGAACATCATGCCAAGGGTAATGAAAACCACGTCAAGGGTAGTGAACACCACGCCAAGGGTAGTGAACACCACGCAAAGGGTAATGAACACAACGTTAAGGGTAGGGAACACCACGCCAAGGGTAGTGAACACCACGCCATGCGTAGCGAACACCACGCTAAGGGTAGTGAACACCACGCCAAGGGGAGTGAACACCACACAAAGGGTAGTGAACACCATGCAAAGGGTAGTGAACACCAGGTCAAGGGTAGTGAACACTACGCCAAGGGTAGTGAACACCACGCGAAGGGTAGTGAACAACATTCCAAGGGTTGTGAACACCACGCCATGGGTAGTGAACACCACGTTAAGGGTAGTGAACACCACGCTAAGGGTAGTGAATACCTCGCCAAGGATACTGAACACCACACCAAGGGTAGTCACACACACACACACACACACACACACACACACACACACACACACACACACACACACACACACACACACACACACACACACACACGCACGCACACACACACACACACACACACACACACACATGCCTCCATGCTGCACATAACACACACACATGCCTCAATGCCTGCCCATAACACACACACATATGCTGCCATGCTGCCTATAACACACACACATGTGTTATAGGCAGCATGGGTATGTGTTTGTGTTATAGGCAGCATGGCAGCATATGTGTGTGTGTTATGGGCAGGCATTGAGGCATGTGTGTGTGTTATGTGCAGCATAGAGGCATGTGTGTGTGTGTGTGTGCGTGTGTGTGTGTGTGTGTGTGTGTGTGTGTGTGTGTGTGTGTGTGTGTGTGTGTGTGTGTGTGTGACTACCCTTAGTGTGGAGTTCAGTATCCTTGGCGAGGTATTCACTTCTCTTGATGTGGTGTTCACTACACTTTGCGTGATGTTCACTACCCGTAGCGTGGTGTTCACTTCACTTGGAGTGGTATTCACTGCCCTTGACATGGTGTTCACTACCATTTACGTGGTGTTCACTACTCTTTGTGTGGTGTTCACTCCCCATGGCGTGGTGTTCACTACCCTTGGCGAGGTGTTCACTACCCTTGGCGTGGTGTTCACTACACTTGGCGTGGTGTTCACTACCCTTAACGTGGTGTTCACTACCCTTGACGTCATGTTCACTACCCTTGGCGTGGTGTTCACTAAACTTAGCGTCATGTTCACTACCCTTAGCGTGGTGTTCACTACCCTTGGCTTGGTGTTCACTAACCTTGGCGTGGTGTTCACTACCTCTGGCGTGGTGTTCACTATCCTTAACGTGGTGTCCACAAACCTGGGCGTGGTGTTCATTACCCTTGGCATGGTGTTCACTACCCTTAGCATAGCGTTCACTACCCTTGGCGTGATGTTCACTACCCTTTGCGTCGTATTCACTACCCTTGGCGTGGTGTTCACTACCTTTGGCGTGGTGTTCACTACCCTTGGTGTGGTGTTCACTACCCTTGGCGTGGTATTCACTGAACGTGGCGTGGTGTTCACTGAACTTAGCGTGGTGTTCACTACCCTTTGTTTGGTGTTCACTGAACTTGGCGTGGTGGTCACCATCCTTAACGTGGTGTTCACTATCCTTAGTGTGGTGTTCACTACCCTTGGTATGGTGATCACTACCCTTGGCATAGTGTTCACTACTCCTGGCGTGGTGCTCACTACCCTTGGCGTGGTGTTCACTACCCGTTACGTGGTGTTCACTACTCCTGGCGTGGTGTTCACTACCTTTGGTGTGGTGTTCACTACCCTTAGCGTGGTGTTCACTACCCTTAACGTGGTGTTCACTAACTTTGGCGTGGTGTTCACTACTCTTGGCATGGTGTTCACTACCCTTGGCGTGGTGTTCACTACCCTTTACGTGGTGTTCACTATTTTTGGCGAGGTGTTCACTACCCTTGGTGTGGTGTTCACTACCTTTAGCGTGGTGTTCACTACCCATAGCGTGGTGATCACTACCCTTGACGTTGTGTTCACTACCGTTGGCGTGGTGTTCACTACCCTTGACATGGTGTTCACTACCCTTGGCGTGGTGTTCACTACCCTTGGCGTGATGTTCACTTCTTTTGATGTGGTGTTCACTACCCTTGGCGTGGTGTTCATTACCCTTGGCATGATGTTCACTACCCTTGATATGGTGTTCACTACCTTTTGTGTGGTGTTCACTCCCCTTGGCGTGATGTTCACTTCCGTTAGAGTGGTGTTCACTTCCCTTGGCGTGGTGTTCACTACACTTGGCGTGGTGTTCACTATCCTTGCCGTGGTGTTCACTACCCATGGCATAGTGTTCACTAATCCTGGCGTGGTGTTCACTACCCTTAGCGTGGTGTTCACTACCCGTTACGTGGTGTTCACTACTCCTGGCGTGGTGTTCACTAACCTTAACGTGGTGTTCATTACCCTTGGAGTGGTGTTCACTACCCTTGGCGTGGTGTTCACTACCCTTGGCGTGGTGTTCACTATCCTTGGCGTGGTGTTCACTGCCCTTGGTATGTTGTTCAATACCCTTGGGTTGTTGTTCACTACCTCTGCGTGGTGTTTACTACCCTAGGCATGGTGTTCACTTCTCGTGATGTTGTGTTCACTACCCTTGGCGTGGTGTTCACTACCTCTGGCATGGTGTTCACTACCCTTGGCATGGTGTTCACAACCCTTAGCATGGTATTCACTACCCTTGGCGTGGTGTTCACTACACTTTGCGTGGTGTTCACTACCCGTGGCGTGGTGTTCACTACCCTTGGAGTGGTGTTCACTGCCCTTGACATGGTGTTCTTTACCATTGACGTGGTGTTCACTACCCTTTGTGTGGTGTTCACTCCCCTTGGCGTGGTGTTGACTACCCTTAGCTAGGTGTTCACTACCCTTGGCGTGGTGTTCACTACACTTGGCGTGGTGTTCACTACCCTTGGTATGGTGTTCACTGAACTTGGCATGGTGGTCACTATCCTTAACGTGGTGTCCACTATCCTTAGTGTGGTGTTCACTATCCTTAACGTGGTGTTCACTATCCTTAGTGTGGTGTTCACTACCCTTGGTATGGTGATCACTACCCTTGGCGTGGTGTTCACTACCCGTTACGTGGTGTTCACTACTCCAGGCGTGGTGTTCACTACCTTTGGTATGGTGATCACTACCCTTGGCGTGGTGTTCACTACCCGTTACGTGGTGTTCACTACTCCAGGCGTGGTGTTCACTACCTTTGGTGTGGTGTTCACTACCCTTGGCGTGGTGTTCACTACCCTTAACGTGGTGTTCACTACCCTTGGCGTTGTGTTCACTACCGTTGGCGTGGTGTTCACTAACCTTGACATGGTGTTCACTACCCTTGGCGTGGTGTTCACTACCCTTGGCGTGGTGTTCACTATCCTTAGCGTGGTGTTCAATACCCTTGGCGTTGTGTTCACTACCCTTTGCGTGGTGTTCACTACCCTTGGCGTAGTGTTCACTACCCTTGGCGTGATGTTCACTACCCTTGGCGTGGTGTTCACTACCCTTGGCATGGTTTTCATTACCCTTTGCGTGGTGTTCACTACCCTTGGCGTGGTATTCACTACCCTTGGCATAGTGTTCACTTCCCTTTGCTTGGTGTTCACAACCCTTGTTTTGGTGTTCACTACCCTTGGCGTGGTGTTCACTACCCATGGCATGGTGTTCACTACTGTTCGACTGGTGTTCACTACCCTTGGCATGGTGTTCACTACCGTTGGCATGGTGTTCACTACCCTTGATTTGGTGTTCACTACCCATGGCGTGGTGTTCACTACCCCAGGCGTGGTGTTCACTACTTTTGGCATGGTGTTCACTACCCTTGGCATAGTGTTCAATGCCCTTGGGACGGTGTTCACTACTCTTAGCACGGTTTTCACTAACCTTGAAACGGAGTTCACTACCCTTTCCGTGGTGTTCACTACCCTTGTCGTGGTGTTCACTACCCTTGGCGTGGTGTTCATTACCCTTGAAATGATGTTCACTACCCTTGACATGGTGTTCACTACCTTTTGTGTGGTGTTCACTCCCCTTGGCGTGATGTTCACTTCCATTAGCGTGGTGTTCACTTCCTTTGGCGTGGTGTTCTCTACACTTGGCGTGGTGTTCACTATCCTTGGCGTGGTGTTCACTGCCCTTGGCATGTTGTTCACTACCTTTGGGTTGTGGTTCACTACCTCTGCGTGGTGTTTACTACCCTTGGCATGGTGTTCACTTCTCTTGATATGGTGTTCACTACCCTTGGCGTGGTGTTCACTACCTCTGGCATGGTGTTCACTACCCTTGGCATGGTGTTCACTACCCTTAGCATGGTATTCACTACCCTTGGCGTGGTGTTCACTACACTTTGCGTGGTGTTCACTACCCGTGACGTGGTATTCACTACCCTTGGAGTGGTATTCACTGCCCTTGACATGGTGTTCACTACCATTGACGTGGTGTTCACTACCCTTTGTGTGGTGTTCACTCCCCTTGGCGTGGTGTTGACTACCCTTAGCGAGGTGTTCACTACCCTTGGCGTGGTGTTCACTACACTTGGCGTGGTGTTCACTATCCTTAACGTGGTGTTCACTACCTTTGACGTCATGTTCACTACCCTTGGGGTGGTGTTCACTAAACTTAGCGTCATGTTCACTACCCTTCGCGTGGTGTTCACTACCCTTGGCTTGGTGTTCACTAACCTTGGCGTGGTGTTCACTACCTCTGGCGTGGTGTTCACTATCTTTAACGTGGTGTTCACAACCCTGGGGGTGGTGTTCATTACCCTTGGCATGGTGTTCACTACCCTTGGCATAGTGTTCACTACCCTTGGCGTGGTGTTCACTACCCTTGGCGTCGTATTCACTACCCTTTTCCTGGTGTTCACTACCTTTAGCGTGGTATTCACTACCCTTGGCATGGTGTTCACTTCCCTTTGCTTGGTGTTCACTACCCTTGTTTTGGTGTTCACTACCCTTGGCGTGGTGTTCACTACCCATGGCATGGTGTTCACTACTGTTCGACTGGTGTTCACTACCCTTGGCGTGGTGTTCACTACCCTTGGCATGGTGTTCACTACCCTTGATTTGGTGTTCACTACCCATGGCGTGGTGTTCACTACCCCAGGCGTGGTGTTCACTACTTTTGGCATTGTGTTCACTACCCTTGGCATAGTGTTCAATACCCTTGGCACGGTGTTCACTACTCTTAGCACGGTTTTCACTAACCTTGACATGGAGTTCACTACCCTTTGCGTGGTGTTCACTACCCTAGGCGTGGTGTTCACTACCCTTGGCGTGGTGTTCATTACCCTTGGCATGATGTTCACTACCCTTGACATGGTGTTCACTACCTTTTGCGTGGTGTTCACTCCCCTTGGCGTGATGTTCACTTCCATTATCGTGGTGTTCACTTCCCTTGGCGTGGTGTTCACTACACTTGGCGTGGTGTTCACTATCCTTGGCGTGGTGTTCACTGCCCTTGGCATGTTGTTCACTACCCTTGGGTTGTTGTTCACTACCTCTGCGTGGTGTTTATTACCCTTGGCATGGTGTTCACTTCTCATGATGTGGTGTTCACTACCCTTGGCGTGGTGTTCACTACCTCTGGCATGGTGTTCACTACCCTTAACATGGTGTTCACTACCCTTGGAGTGGTATTCACTTCCCTTGACATGGTGTTCACTACCATTGACGTGGTGTTCACTACCCTTTTGTGTGGTATTCACTCCCCTTGGCGTGGTATTCACTACCCTTAGCGAGGTGTTCACTACCCTTGGCGTAGTGTTCACTACACTTGGCGTGGTGTTCACTACCCTTAACGTGGTGTTTACTACCCTTGACGTCATGTTTACTACCCTTGGCGTGGTGTTCACTAAACTTAGCGTTATGTTCACTACCCTTTGCGTGGTGTTCACTACCCTTGGCTTGGTGCTCACTAACCTTGGCGTGGTGTTCACTACCTCTGGCGTGGTGTTCACTATCCTCAACGTGGTGTTCACAACCCTGGGCGTGGTGTTCATTACCCTTGGCATGGTGTTCACTACTCTTATCATAGTGTTCACTACCCTTGGCGTGGTGTTCACTACCCTTGGCGTCGTATTCACTACCTTTGGCGTGGTGTTCACTACCTTTGGCGTGGTGTTCACTACCCTTGGTGTGGTGTTCACAACCCTTGGCGTGGTATTCACTGAACGTGGCGTGGTGTTCACTGAACTTGGCTTGGTGTTGACTACCCTTGGTTTGGTGTTCACTGAACTTGGCGTGGTGGTCACTATCCTTAACGTGGTGTTCACTATACTTAGTGTGGTGTTCACTACCCTTGGTATGGTGATCACTACCCTTGGCGTGGTGTTCACTAAACTTGGCGTGGTGTTCACTACCCGTTACGTGGTGTTCACTACTCCTTGCGTGGTGTTCACTGCCTTTGGTGTGGTGTTCACTACCCTTAGCGTGGTGTTCACTACCCTTAACGTGGTGTTCACTACCCTTGGCGTGGTGTTCACTACTCTTGGCGTGGTGTTCACTACCCTTGACGTGGTGTTCACTATTTTTGGCGTGGTGTTCAATACCCTTGGTGTGGTGTTCACTACCTTTAGCGTGTTCACTACCCATAGCGTGGTGATCACTACCCTTGGCGTTGTGTTCACTACCGTTGGCGTGGTGTTCACTACCCTTGACATGGTGTTCACTACCCTTGGCGTGGTGTTCACTACCCTTGGCGTGGTGTTCACTATCCTTAGCGTGGTGTTCACTACCCTTGGCGTTGTGTTCACTACCCTTTGCATGGTGTTCACTACCCTTGGCGTGGTGTTCACTACCCTTGGCATGGTTTTCATTACCCTCTGCGTGGCGTTCACTACCCTTGGCGTGGTATTCACTACCCTTGGCATGATGTTCACTTCCCTTTCCTTGGTGTTCACTACCCTTGTTTTGGTGTTCACTACCCTTGGCGTGGTGTTCACTACCCATGGCATGGTGTTCTCTACTGTTCGACTGGTGTTCACTACCCTTGGCGTGGTGTTCACTACCCTTGGAATGGGGTTCACTACCCTTGATTTGGTGTTCACTACCCATAGCGTGGTGTTCATTACCCTTGGCATGATGTTCACTACCCTTGACATGGTGTTCACTACCTTTTGTGTGGTGTTCACTCCCCTTGGCGTGGTGTTCACTATCCTTGGCGTGGTGTTCACTACCCTTGGCATAGTGTTCACTAATCCTGGCGTGGTGTTCACTACCCTTGTCGTGGTATTCACTACCCGTTACGTTGTGTTCACTACTCCTGGCGTGGTGTTCATTACCTTTGGTGTGGTGTTCACTACCCTTAGCGTGGTGTTCACTAACCTTGACGTGGTGTTCACTACCCTTGGCGTGGTGTTCACTACCCTTGGCGTGGTGTTCACTACCCTTGGCGTGGTGTTCACTATCCTTGGCGTGGTGTTCACTGCCCTTGGCATGTTGTTCACTACCCTTGGGTTGTTGTTCACTACCTCTGCGTGGTGTTTACTACCCTTGGCATGGTGTTCACTTCTCTTGATGTAGTGTTCACTACCCTTGGCGTGGTGTTCACTACCTCTGGCATGGTGTTCACTACCCTTGGCATGGTGTTCACAACACTTAGCATGGTATTCACTACCCTTGGCGTGGTGTTCACTACACTTTGCGTGGTGTTCACTACCCGTGGCGTGGTGTTCACTACCCTTAGAGTGTTATTCACTGCTCTTGACATAGTGTTCTTTACCATTGACGTGGTGTTCACTGCTCTTGACATAGTGTTCTTTACCATTGACGTGGTGTTCACTACCCTTTGTGTGGTGTTCACTCCCCTTGGCGTGGTGTTGACTACCCTTAGCGAGGTGTTCACTACCCTTGGCGTGGTGTTCACTACACTTAGCGTGGTGTTCACTTCCCTTAACGTGGTGTTCACTACCCTTGACGTCATGTTCACTACCCTTGGCGTGGTGTTCACTGAACTTGGCGTGGTGTTCACTACCCTTGGTCTGGTGTTCACTGAACTTGGCGTGGTGGTCACTATCCTTAACGTGGTGTTCACTATCCTTAGTGTGGTGTTCGCTACCCTTGGTATGGTGATCACTACCCTTGGCGTGGTGTTCAAAACCCGTTACGTGGTGTTCACTACCCCTGGCGTGGTGTTCACTACCTTTGGCGTGGTGTTCACTATCCTTAGCGTGGTGTTCACTACCCTTGGCGTTGTGTTCACTACCCTTTGCGTGGTGTTCACTACCCTTGGCGTAGTGTTCACTACCCTTGGCGTGATGTTCACTACCCTTGGCATGGTTTTCATTACCCTTGGCGTGATGTTCACTACCCGTTCCGTGGTGTTCACCACACCCTTGGCGTGGTGTTCACTACCCTTGGCGTGGTGTTCACTATCCTTAGCGTGGTGTTCACTACCCTTGGCGTTGTGTTCACTACCCTTGGCATGGTGTTCACTTCCCTTTGCTTGGTGTTCACAACCCTTGTTTTGGTGTTCACAACCCTTGGCGTGGTGTTCACTACCCATATCATGGTGTTCACTACTGTTCGACTGGTGTTCACTACCCTTGGCATGGTGTTCACTACCGTTGGCATGGTGTTCACTACTCTTGATTTGGTGTTCACTACCCATTGCGTGGTGTTCACTACCCCAGGCGTGGTGTTCACTACTTTTGGCATGGTGTTCAATGCCCTTGGCACGGTGTTCACTACTCTTAGCACGGTTTTCACTAACCTTGACATGAAGTTCACTACCCTTTGCGTGGTGTTCACTACCCTTGGCGTGGTGTTCACTACCCTTAGCGTGGTGTTCATTACCCTTGGCATGATGTTCACTACCCTTGACATGGTGTTCACTACCTTTTGTGTGGTGTTCACTCCCCTTGGCGTGATGTTCACTTCCATTAGCGTGGTGTTCACTTCCCTTGGCGTGGTGTTCACTACACTTGGCGTGGTGTTCACTAAACTTGGCGTGGTGTTCACTACCCGTTACGTGGTGTTCACTACTCCTTGCGTGGTGTTCACTGCCTTTGGTGTGGTGTTCACTACCCTTAGCGTGGTGTTCACTACCCTTAACGTGGTGTTCACTACCCTTAGCGTGGTGTTCACTACCCTTAACGTGGTGTTCCCTACCCTTGGTTTGGTGTTCACTGAACTTGGCGTGGTGGTCACTATCCTTAACGTGGTGTTCACTATACTTAGTGTGGTGTTCACTACCCTTGGTATGGTGATCACTACCCTTGGAGTGGTGTTCACTAAACTTGGCGTGGTGTTCACTACCCGTTACGTGGTGTTCACTACTCCTTGCGTGGTGTTCACTGCCTTTGGTGTGGTGTTCACTACCCTTAGCGTGGTGTTCACTACCCTTAACGTGGTGTTCACTACCCTTGGCGTGGTGTTCACTACTCTTGGCGTGGTGTTCACTACCCTTGACGTGGTGTTCACTATTTTTGGCGTGGTGTTCAATACCCTTGGTGTGGTGTTCACTACCTTTAGCGTGTTCACTACCCATAGCGTGGTGATCACTACCCTTGGCATGGTTTTCATTACCCTCTGCGTGGCGTTCACTACCCTTGGCGTGGTATTCACTACCCTTGGCATGATGTTCACTTCCCTTTCCTTGGTGTTCACTACCCTTGTTTTGGTGTTTCACTACCCTTGGCGTAGTGTTCACTACCCATGGCATGGTGTTCTCTACTGTTCGACTGGTGTTCACTACCCTTGGCGTGGTGTTCACTACCCTTGGAATGGGGTTCACTACCCTTGATTTGGTGTTCACTACCCATAGCGTGGTGTTCATTACCCTTGGCATGATGTTCACTACCCTTGACATGGTGTTCACTACCTTTTGTGTGGTGTTCACTCCCCTTGGCGTGGTGTTCACTATCCTTGGCGTGGTGTTCACTACCCTTGGCATAGTGTTCACTAATCCTGGCGTGGTGTTCACTACCCTTGTCGTGGTATTCACTACCCGTTACGTTGTGTTCACTACTCCTGGCGTGGTGTTCATTACCTTTGGTGTGGTGTTCACTACCCTTAGCGTGGTGTTCACTAACCTTGACGTGGTGTTCACTACCCTTGGCGTGGTGTTCACTACCCTTGGCGTGGTGTTCACTACCCTTGGCGTGGTGTTCACTATCCTTGGCGTGGTGTTCACTGCCCTTGGCATGTTCACTACCCTTGGGTTGTTGTTCACTACCTCTGCGTGGTGTTTACTACCCTTGGCATGGTGTTCACTTCTCTTGATGTGGTGTTCACTACCCTTCGCGTGGTGTTCACTACCTCTGGCATGGTGTTCACTACCCTTGGCATGGTGTTTACAACACTTAGCATGATATTCACTACCCTTGGCGTGGTGTTCACTACACTTTGCGTGGTGTTCACTACCCGTGGCGTGGTGTTCACTACCCTTAGAGTGTTATTCACTGCTCTTGACATAGTGTTCTTTACCATTGACGTGGTGTTCACTACCCTTTGTGTGGTGTTCACTCCCCTTGGCGTGGTGTTGACTACCCTTAGCGAGGTGTTCACTACCCTTGGCGTGGTGTTCACTACACTTGGCGTGGTGTTCACTTCCCTTAACGTGGTGTTCACTACCCTTGACGTCATGTTCACTACCCTTGGCGTGGTGTTCACTGAACTTGGCGTGGTGTTCACTACCCTTGGTCTGGTGTTCACTGAACTTGGCGTGGTGGTCACTATCCTTAACGTGGTGTTCACTATCCTTAGTGTGGTGTTCGCTACCCTTGGTATGGTGATCACTACCCTTGGCGTGGTGTTCAAAACCCGTTACGTGGTGTTCACTACCCCTGGCGTGGTGTTCACTACCTTTGGCGTGGTGTTCACTATCCTTAGCGTGGTGTTCACTACCCTTGGCGTTGTGTTCACTACCCTTTGCGTGGTGTTCACTACCCTTGGCGTAGTGTTCACTACCCTTGGCGTGATGTTCACTACCCTTGGCATGGTTTTCATTACCCTTGGCGTGATGTTCACTACCCGTTCCGTGGTGTTCACCACACCCTTGGCGTGGTGTTCACTACCCTTGGCGTGGTGTTCACTATCCTTAGCGTGGTGTTCACTACCCTTGGCGTTGTGTTCACTACCCTTGGCATGGTGTTCACTTCCCTTTGCTTGGTGTTCACAACCCTTGTTATGGTGTTCACAACCCTTGGCGTGGTGTTCACTACCCATATCATGGTGTTCACTACTGTTCGACTGGTGTTCACTACCCTTGGCATGGTGTTCACTACCGTTGGCATGGTGTTCACTACTCTTGATTTGGTGTTCACTACCCATTGCGTGGTGTTCACTACCCCAGGCGTGGTGTTCACTACTTTTGGCATGGTGTTCAATGCCCTTGGCACGGTGTTCACTACTCTTAGCACGGTTTTCACTAACCTTGACATGAAGTTCACTACCCTTTGCGTGGTGTTCACTACCCTTGGCGTGGTGTTCACTACCCTTAGCGTGGTGTTCATTACCCTTGGCATGATGTTCACTACCCTTGACATGGTGTTCACTACCTTTTCTGTGGTGTTCACTCCCCTTGGCGTGATGTTCACTTCCATTAGCGTGGTGTTCACTTCCCTTGGCGTGGTGTTCACTACACTTGGCGTGGTGTTCACTATCCTTGGCGTGGTGTTCACTGCCCTTGGCATGTTGTTCACTACCCTTGGGTTGTTGTTCACTACCTCTGCGTGGTGTTTACTACCCATGGCATGGTGTTCACTTCTCTTCATATGGTGTTCACTACCCTTGGCGTGGTGTTCACTACCTCTGGCATGGTGTTCACTACCCTTGGCATGGTGTTCACTACCCTTAGTATGGTATTCACTACCCTTGGCGTGGTGTTCACTACACTTTGCGTGGTGTTCACTACCCGTGACGTGGTATTCACTACCCTTGGAGTGGTATTCACTGCCCTTGACATGGTGTTCACTACCATTGACGTGGTGTTCACTACCCTTTGTGTGGTGTTCACTCCCCTTGGCGTGGTGTTGACTATCCTTGGCGTGGTGTTCACTACCCTTGGCATAGTGTTCACTAATCCTGGCGTGGTGTTCACTACCCTTGTCGTGGTATTCACTACCCGTTACGTTGTGTTCACTACTCCTGGCGTGGTGTTCATTACCTTTCGTGTGGTGTTCACTACCCTTAGCGTGGTGTTCACTAACCTTGACGTGGTGTTCACTACCCTTGGCGTGGTGTTCATTACCCTTGGCATGATGTTCACTACCCTTGACATGGTGTTCACTACCTTTTGTGTGGTGTTCACTCCCCTTGGCGTGGTGTTCACTATCCTTGGCGTGGTGTTCACTACCCTTGGCATAGTGTTCACTAATCCTGGCGTGGTGTTCACTACCCTTTTCGTGGTATTCACTACCCGTTACGTTGTGTTCACTACTCCTGGCGTGGTGTTCATTACCTTTGGTGTGGTGTTCACTACCCTTAGCGTGGTGTTCACTAACCTTGACGTGGTGTTCACTACCCTTGGCGTGGTGTTCACTACCCTTGGCGTGGTGTTCACTACCCTTGGCGTGGTGTTCACTATCCTTGGCGTGGTGTTCACTGCCCTTGGCATGTTGTTCACTACCCTTGGATTGTTGTTCACTACCTCTGCGTGGTGTTTACTACCCTTGGCATGGTGTTCACTTCTCTTGATGTGGTGTTCACTACCCTTGGCGTGGTGTTCACTACCTCTGGCATGGTGTTCACTACCCTTGGCATGGTGTTCACAACACTTAGCATGGTATTCACTACCCTTGGCGTGGTGTTCACTACACTTTGCGTGGTGTTCACTACCCGTGGCGTGGTGTTCACTACCCTTAGAGTGTTATTCACTGCTCTTGACATAGTGTTCTTTACCATTGACGTGGTGTTCACTACCCTTTGTGTGGTGTTCACTCCCCTTGGCGTGGTGTTGACTACCCTTAGCGAGGTGTTCACTACCCTTGGCGTGGTGTTCACTACACTTGGCGTGGTGTTCACTTCCCTTAACGTGGTGTTCACTACCCTTGATGTCATGTTCACTACCCTTGGCGTGGTGTTCACTGAACTTGGCGTGGTGTTCACTACCCTTGGTCTGGTGTTCACTGAACTTGGCGTGGTGGTCACTATCCTTAACGTGGTGTTCACTATTTTTAGTGTGGTGTTCGCTACCCTTGGTATGGTGATCACTACCCTTGGCGTGGTGTTCACTACCCGTTACGTGGTGTTCACTACCCCTGGCGTGGTGTTCACTACCTTTGGCGTGGTGTTCACTATCCTTAGCGTGGTGTTCACTACCCTTGGCGTTGTGTTCACTACCCTTTGCGTGGTGTTCACTACCCTTGGCGTAGTGTTCACTACCCTTGGCGTGATGTTCACTACCCTTGGCATGGTTTTCATTACCCTTGGCGTGATGTTCACTACCCGTTCCGTGGTGTTCACCACACCCTTGGCGTGGTGTTCACTACCCTTGGCGTGGTGTTCACTATCCTTAGCGTGGTGTTCACTACCCTTGGCGTTGTGTTCACTACCCTTGGCATGGTGTTCACTTCCCTTTGCTTGGTGTTCACAACCCTTGTTTTGGTGTTCACAACCCTTGGCGTGGTGTTCACTACCCATATCATGGTGTTCACTACTGTTCGACTGGTGTTCACTACCCTTGGCATGGTGTTCACTACCGTTGGCATGGTGTTCACTACTCTTGATTTGGTGTTCACTACCCATTGCGTGGTGTTCACTACCCCAGGCGTGGTGTTCACTACTTTTGGCATGGTGTTCAATGCCCTTGGCACGGTGTTCACTACTCTTAGCACGGTTTTCACTAACCTTGACATGAAGTTCACTACCCTTTGCGTGGTGTTCACTACCCTTGGCGTGGTGTTCACTACCCTTAGCGTGGTGTTCATTACCCTTGGCATGATGTTCACTACCCTTGACATGGTGTTCACTACCTTTTGTGTGGTGTTCACTCCCCTTGGCGTGATGTTCACTTCCATTAGCGTGGTGTTCACTTCCCTTGGCGTGGTGTTCACTACACTTGGCGTGGTGTTCACTATCCTTGGCGTGGTGTTCACTGCCCTTGGCATGTTGTTCACTACCCTTGGGTTGTTGTTCACTACCTCTGCGTGGTGTTTACTACCCATGGCATGGTGTTCACTTCTCTTCATATGGTGTTCACTACCCTTGGCGTGGTGTTCACTACCTCTGGCATGGTGTTCACTACCCTTGGCATGGTGTTCACTACCCTTAGTATGGTATTCACTACCCTTGGCGTGGTGTTCACTACACTTTGCGTGGTGTTCACTACCCGTGACGTGGTATTCACTACCCTTGGAGTGGTATTCACTGCCCTTGACATGGTGTTCACTACCATTGACGTGGTGTTCACTACCCTTTGTGTGGTGTTCACTCCCCTTGGCGTGGTGTTGACTACCCTTAGCGAGGTGTTCACTACCCTTGGCGTGGTGTTCACTACACTTGGCGTGGTGTTCACTACCCTTAACGTGGTGTTCACTACCCTTGACGTCATGTTCACTACCCTTGGCGTGGTGTTCACTAAACTTAGCGTCATGTTCACTACCCTTTTCGTGGTGTTCACTACCCTTGGCTTGGTGTTCACTAACCTTGGCGTGGTGTTCACTACCTCTGGCGTGGTGTTCACTATCTTTAACGTGGTGTTCACAACCCTGGGCGTGGTGTTCATTACCCTTGGCATGGTGTTCACTACCCTTGGCATAGTGTTCACTACCCTTGGCGTGGTGTTCACTTCCGTTGGCGTCGTATTCACTACCCTTTTCCTGGTGTTCACTACCTTTGGCGTGGTGTTCACTACCCTTGGCATGGTTTTCATTACCCTTTGCGTGGTGTTCACTAACCTTGGCGTGGTATTCACTACCCTCGTCATGGTGTTCACTTACCTTTGCTTGGTGTTCACTACCCTTGTTTTGGTGTTCACTACCCTTGGCGTGGTGTTCACTACCCATGGTATAGTGTTCACTACTGTTCGACTGGTGTTCACTACCCTTAGCGTGGTGTTCACTACCCTTGGCATGGTGTTCACTACCCTTGATTTGGTGTTCACTACCCATGGCGTGGTATTCACTACCCCAGGCGTGGTGTTCACTACTTTTGGCATGGGGTTCACTACCCTTGGCATAGTGTTCAATACCCTTGGCACGGTGTTCACTACTCTTAGCACGGTTTTCACTAACCTTGACATGGAGTTCACTACCCTTTGCGTGGTGTTCACTACCCTTGGCGTGGTATTCACTACCCTTGGGGTGGTGTTCACTAAACTTAGCGTCATGTTCACTACCCTTCGCGTGGTGTTCACAACACTTCGCTTGGTGTTCACTAACCTTGGCGTGGTGTTCACTACCTCTGGCGTGGTGTTCACTATCTTTAACGTGGTGTTCACAACCCTGGGGGTGGTGTTCATTACCCTTGGCATGGTGTTCACTACCCTTGGCATAGTGTTCACTACCCTTGGCGTGGTGTTCACTACCCTTGGCGTCGTATTCACTACCCTTTTCCTGGTGTTCACTACCTTTAGCGTGGTGTTCACTACCCTTGGCATGGTTTTTATTACCCTTTGCGTGGTGTTCACTAACCTTGGCGTGGTATTCACTACCCTTGGCATGGTGTTCACTTCCCTTTGCTTGGTGTTCACTACCCTTGTTTTGGTGTTCACTACCCTTGGCGTGGTGTTCACTACCCATGGCATGGTGTTCACTACTGTTCGACTGGTGTTCACTACCCTTGGCGTGGTGTTCACTACCCTTGATTTGGTGTTCACTACCCATGGCGTGGTGTTCACTACCCCAGGCGTGGTGTTCACTACCCCAGGCGTGGTGTTCACTACTTTTGGCATTGTGTTCACTACCCTTGGCATAGTGTTCAATACCCTTGGCACGGTGTTCACTACTCTTAGCACGGTTTTCACTAACCTTGACATGGAGTTCACTACCCTTTGCGTGGTGTTCACTACCCTAGGCGTGGTGTTCACTACCCTTGGCGTGGTGTTCATTACCCTTGGCATGATGTTCACTACCCTTGACATGGTGTTCACTACCTTTTGCGTGGTGTTCACTTCCCTTGGCGTGGTGTTCGCTACACTTGGCGTGGTGTTCACTATCCTTGGCGTGGTGTTCACTGCCCTTGGCATGTTGTTCACTACCCTTGGGTTGTTGTTCACTACCTCTGCGTGGTGTTTATTACCCTTGGCATGGTGTTCACTTCTCATGATGTGGTGTTCACTACCATTGGCGTGGTGTTCACTACCTCTGGCATGGTGTTCACTACCCTTAACATGGTGTTCACTACCCTTAGCATTGTATTCACTACCCTTGGCGTGGTGTTCACTACACTTTGCGTGGTGTTCACTACCCGTGGTGTGGTGTTCACTACCCTTGGAGTGGTATTCACTTCCCTTGACATGGTGTTCACTACCATTGACGTGGTGTTCACTACCCTTTTGTGTGGTATTCACTCCCCTTGGCGTGGTGTTCACTACCCTTAGCGAGGTGTTCACTACCCTTGGCGTAGTGTTCACTACACTTGGCGTGGTGTTCACTACCCTTAACGTGGTGTTCACTACCCTTGACGTCATGTTTACTACCCTTGGCGTGGTGTTCACTAAACTTAGCGTTATGTTCACTACCCTTTGCGTGGTGTTCACTACCCTTGGCTTGGTGCTCACTAACCTTGGCGTGGTGTTCACTACCTCTGGCGTGGTGTTCACTATCCTCAACGTGGTGTTCACAACCCTGGGCGTGGTGTTCATTACCCTTGGCATGGTGTTCACTACTCTTATCATAGTGTTCACTACCCTTGGCGTGGTGTTCACTACCCTTGGCGTCGTATTCACTACCTTTGGCGTGGTGTTCACTACCTTTGGCGTGGTGTTCACTACCCTTGGTGTGGTGTTCACAACCCTTGGCGTGGTATTCACTGAACGTGGCGTGGTGTTCACTGAACTTGGCTTGGTGTTCACTACCCTTGGTTTGGTGTTCACTGAACTTGGCGTGGTGGTCACTATCCTTAACGTGGTGTTCACTATACTTAGTGTGGTGTTCACTACCCTTGGTATGGTGATCACTACCCTTGGCGTGGTGTTCACTAAACTTGGCGTGGTGTTCACTACCCGTTACGTGGTGTTCACTACTCCTTGCGTGGTGTTCACTGCCTTTGGTGTGGTGTTCACTACCCTTAGCGTGGTGTTCACTACCCTTAACGTGGTGTTCACTACCCTTGGCGTGGTGTTCACTACTCTTGGCGTGGTGTTCACTACCCATGACGTGGTGTTCACTATTTTTGGCGTGGTGTTCAATACCCTTGGTGTGGTGTTCACTACCTTTAGCGTGTTCACTACCCATAGCGTGGTGATCACTACCCTTGGCGTTGTGTTCACTACCGTTGGCGTGGTGTTCACTACCCTTGACATGGTGTTCACTACCCTTGGCGTGGTGTTCACTACCCTTGGTGTGGTGTTCACTATCCTTAGCGTGGTGTTCACTACCCTTGGCGTTGTGTTCACTACCCTTTGCATGGTGTTCACTACCCTTGGCGTGGTGTTCACTACCCTTGGCATGGTTTTCATTACCCTCTGCGTGGCGTTCACTACCCTTGGCGTGGTATTCACTACCCTTGGCATGATGTTCACTTCCCTTTCCTTGGTGTTCACTACCCTTGTTTTGGTGTTCACTACCCTTGGCGTGGTGTTCACTACCCATGGCATGGTGTTCTCTACTGTTCGACTGGTGTTCACTACCCTTGGCGTGGTGTTCACTACCCTTGGAATGGGGTTCACTACCCTTGATTTGGTGTTCACTACCCATAGCGTGGTGTTCATTACCCTTGGCATGATGTTCACTACCCTTGACATGGTGTTCACTACCTTTTGTGTGGTGTTCACTCCCCTTGGCGTGGTGTTCACTATCCTTGGCGTGGTGTTCACTACCCTTGGCATAGTGTTCACTAATCCTGGCGTGGTGTTCACTACCCTTGTCGTGGTATTCACTACCCGTTACGTTGTGTTCACTACCCTTGGCGTGGTGTTCACTACCCTTGGCGTGGTGTTCACTATCCTTGGCGTGGTGTTCACTGCCCTTGGCATGTTGTTCACTACCCTTGGGTTGTTGTTCACTACCTCTGCGTGGTGTTTACTACCCTTGGCATGGTGTTCACTTCTCTTGATGTGGTGTTCACTACCCTTGGCGTGGTGTTCACTACCTCTGGCATGGTGTTCACTACCCTTGGCATGGTGTTCACAACACTTAGCATGGTATTCACTACCCTTGGCGTGGTGTTCACTACACTTTGCGTGGTGTTCACTACCCGTGGCGTGGTGTTCACTACCCTTAGAGTGTTATTCACTGCTCTTGACATAGTGTTCTTTACCATTGACACTTGGCGTGGTGTTCACTTCCCTTAACGTGGTGTTCACTACCCTTGACGTCATGTTCACTACCCTTGGCGTGGTGTTCACTGAACTTGGCGTGGTGTTCACTACCCTTGGTCTGGTGTTCACTGAACTTGGCGTGGTGGTCACTATCCTTAACGTGGTGTTCACTATCCTTAGTGTGGTGTTCGCTACCCTTGGTATGGTGATCACTACCCTTGGCGTGGTGTTCACTACCCGTTACGTGGTGTTCACTACCCCTGGCGTGGTGTTCACTACCTTTGGCGTGGTGTTCACTATCCTTAGCGTGGTGTTCACTACCCTTGGCGTTGTGTTCACTACCCTTTGCGTGGTGTTCACTACCCTTGGCGTAGTGTTCACTACCCTTGGCGTGATGTTCACTACCCTTGGCATGGTTTTCATTACCCTTGGCGTGATGTTCACTACCCGTTCCGTGGTGTTCACCACACCCTTGGCGTGGTGTTCACTACCCTTGGCGTGGTGTTCACTATCCTTAGCGTGGTGTTCACTACCCTTGGCGTTGTGTTCACTACCCTTGGCATGGTGTTCACTTCCCTTTGCTTGGTGTTCACAACCCTTGTTTTGGTGTTCACAACCCTTGGCGTGGTGTTCACTACCCATATCATGGTGTTCACTACTGTTCGACTGGTGTTCACTACCCTTGGCATGGTGTTCACTACCGTTGGCATGGTGTTCACTACTCTTGATTTGGTGTTCACTACCCATTGCGTGGTGTTCACTACCCCAGGCGTGGTGTTCACTACTTTTGGCATGGTGTTCAATGCCCTTGGCACGGTGTTCACTACTCTTAGCACGGTTTTCACTAACCTTGACATGAAGTTCACTACCCTTTGCGTGGTGTTCACTACCCTTGGCGTGGTGTTCACTACCCTTAGCGTGGTGTTCATTACCCTTGGCATGATGTTCACTACCCTTGACATGGTGTTCACTACCTTTTGTGTGGTGTTCACTCCCCTTGGCGTGATGTTCACTTCCATTAGCGTGGTGTTCACTTCCCTTGGCGTGGTGTTCACTACACTTGGCGTGGTGTTCACTATCCTTGGCGTGGTGTTCACTGCCCTTGGCATGTTGTTCACTACCCTTGGGTTGTTGTTCACTACCTCTGCGTGGTGTTTACTACCCATGGCATGGTGTTCACTTCTCTTCATATGGTGTTCACTACCCTTGGCGTGGTGTTCACTACCTCTGGCATGGTGTTCACTACCCTTGGCATGGTGTTCACTACCCTTAGTATGGTATTCACTACCCTTGGCGTGGTGTTCACTACACTTTGCGTGGTGTTCACTACCCGTGACGTGGTATTCACTACCCTTGGAGTGGTATTCACTGCCCTTGACATGGTGTTCACTACCATTGACGTGGTGTTCACTACCCTTTGTGTGGTGTTCACTCCCCTTGGCGTGGTGTTGACTATCCTTGGCGAGGTGTTCACTACCCTTGGCGTGGTGTTCACTACACTTGGCGTGGTGTTCACTACCCTTAACGTGGTGTTCACTACCCTTGACGTCATGTTCACTACCCTTGGCGTGGTGTTCACTAAACTTAGCGTCATGTTCACTACCCTTTTCGTGGTGTTCACTACCCTTGGCTTGGTGTTCACTAACCTTGGCGTGGTGTTCACTACCTCTGGCGTGGTGTTCACTATCTTTAACGTGGTGTTCACAACCCTGGGCGTGGTGTTCATTACCCTTGGCATGGTGTTCACTACCCTTGGCATAGTGTTCACTACCCTTGGCGTGGTGTTCACTACCCTTGGCGTCGTATTCACTACCCTTTTCCTGGTGTTCACTACCTTTGGCGTGGTGTTCACTACCCTTGGCATGGTTTTCATTACCCTTTGCGTGGTGTTCACTAACCTTGGCGTGGTATTCACTACCCTCGTCATGGTGTTCACTTACCTTTGCTTGGTGTTCACTACCCTTGTTTTGGTGTTCACTACCCTTGGCGTGGTGTTCACTACCCATGGTATGGTGTTCACTACTGTTCGACTGGTGTTCACTACCCTTAGCGTGGTGTTCACTACCCTTGGCATGGTGTTCACTACCCTTGATTTGGTGTTCACTACCCATGGCGTGGTGTTCACTACCCCAGGCGTGGTGTTCACTACCCCAGGCGTGGTGTTCACTACTTTTGGCATGGGGTTCACTACCCTTGGCATAGTGTTCAATACCCTTGGCACGGTGTTCACTACTCTTAGCACGGTTTTCACTAACCTTGACATGGAGTTCACTACCCTTTGCTTGGTGTTCACTACCCTTGGCGTGGTATTCACTACCCTTGGGGTGGTGTTCACTAAACTTAGCGTCATGTTCACTACCCTTCGCGTGGTGTTCACAACACTTGGCTTGGTGTTCACTAACCTTGGCGTGGTGTTCACTACCTCTGGCGTGGTGTTCACTATCTTTAACGTGGTGTTCACAACCCTGGGGGTGGTGTTCATTACCCTTGGCATGGTGTTCACTACCCTTGGCATAGTGTTCACTACCCTTGGCGTGGTGTTCACTACCCTTGGCGTCGTATTCACTACCCTTTTCCTGGTGTTCACTACCTTTAGCGTGGTGTTCACTACCCTTGGCATGGTTTTCATTACCCTTTGCGTGGTGTTCACTAACCTTGGCGTGGTATTCACTACCCTTGGCATGGTGTTCACTTCCCTTTGCTTGGTGTTCACTACCCTTGTTTTGGTGTTCACTACCCTTGGCGTGGTGTTCACTACCCATGGCATGGTGTTCACTACTGTTCGACTGGTGTTCACTACCCTTGGCGTGGTGTTCACTACCCTTGATTTGGTGTTCACTACCCATGGCGTGGTGTTCACTACCCCAGGCGTGGTGTTCACTACCCCAGGCGTGGTGTTCACTACTTTTGGCATTGTGTTCACTACCCTTGGCATAGTGTTCAATACCCTTGGCACGGTGTTCACTACTCTTAGCACGGTTTTCACTAACCTTGACATGGAGTTCACTACCCTTTGCGTGGTGTTCACTACCCTAGGCGTGGTGTTCACTACCCTTGGCGTGGTGTTCATTACCCTTGGCATGATGTTCACTACCCTTGACATGGTGTTCACTACCTTTTGCGTGGTGTTCACTCCCCTTGGCGTGATGTTCACTTCCATTATCGTGGTGTTCACTTCCCTTGGCGTGGTGTTCACTACACTTGGCGTGGTGTTCACTATCCTTGGCGTGGTGTTCACTGCCCTTGGCATGTTGTTCACTACCCTTGGGTTGTTGTTCACTACCTCTGCGTGGTGTTTATTACCCTTGGCATGGTGTTCACTTCTCATGATGTGGTGTTCACTACCCTTGGCGTGGTGTTCACTACCTCTGGCATGGTGTTCACTACCCTTAACATGGTGTTCACTACCCTTAGCATGGTATTCACTACCCATGGCGTGGTGTTCACTACACTTTGCGTGGTGTTCACTACCCGTGGTGTGGTGTTCACTACCCTTGGAGTGGTATTCACTTCCCTTGACATAGTGTTCACTACCATTGACGTGGTGTTCACTACCCTTTTGTGTGGTGTTCACTCCCCTTGGCGTGGTGTTCACTACCCTTAGCGAGGTGTTCACTACCCTTGACGTCATGTTTACTACCCTTGGCGTGGTGTTCACTAAACTTAGCGTTATGTTCACTACCCTTGGCGTGGTGTTCACTACCCTTGGCTTGGTACTCACTAACCTTGGCGTGGTGTTCACTACCTCTGGCGTGGTGTTCACTATCCTCAACGTGGTGTTCACAACCCTGGGCGTGGTGTTCATTACCCTTGGCATGGTGTTCACTACTCTTATCATAGTGTTCACTACCCTTGGCGTGGTGTTCACTACCCTTGGCGTCGTATTCACTACCTTTGGCGTGGTGTTCACTACCTTTGGCGTGGTGTTCACTACCCTTGGTGTGGTGTTCACAACCCTTGGCGTGGTATTCACTGAACGTGGCGTGGTGTTCACTGAACTTGGCTTGGTGTTCACTACCCTTGGTTTGGTGTTCACTGAACTTGGCGTGGTGGTCACTATCCTTAACGTGGTGTTCACTATACTTAGTGTGGTGTTCACTACCCTTGGTATGGTGATCACTACCCTTGGCGTGGTGTTCACTACCCTTGACGTGGTGTTCACTACCCGTTACGTGGTGTTCACTACTCCTTGCGTGGTGTTCACTGCCTTTGGTGTGGTGTTCACTACCCTTTGCGTGGTGTTCACTACCCTCAACGTGGTGTTCACTACCCTTGGCGTGGTGTTCACTACTCTTGGCGTGGTGTTCACTACCCTTGACGTGGTGTTCACTATTTTTGGCGTGGTGTTCAATACCCTTGGTGTGGTGTTCACTACCTTTAGCGTGGTGTTCACTACCCATAGCGTGGTGATCACTACCCTTGGCGTTGTGTTCACTACCGTTGGCGTGGTGTTCACTACCCTTGACATGGTGTTCACTACCCTTGGCGTGGTGTTCACTACCCTTGGCGTGGTGTTCACTGTCCTTAGCGTGGTGTTCACTACCCTTGGCGTTGTGTTCACTACCCTTTGCATGGTGTTCACTACCCTTGGCGTGGTGTTCACTACCCTTGGCATGGTTTTCATTACCCTCTGCGTGGCGTTCACTACCCTTGGCGTGGTATTCACTACCCTTGGCATGGTGTTCACTTCCCTTTCCTTGGTGTTCACTACCCTTGTTTTGGTGTTCACTACCCTTGGCGTGGTGTTCACTACCCATGGCATGGTGTTCTCTACTGTTCGACTGGTGTTCACTACCCTTGGCGTGGTGTTCACTACCCTTGGCATGGGGTTCACTACCCTTGATTTGGTGTTCACTACCCATGGCGTGGTGTTCACTACCCCAGGCGTGGTGTTCACTACGTTTGGCTTGGTGTTCACTACCTTTGGCATAGTGTTCAATGCCCTTGGCACGGTGTTCACTACTCTTAGCACGGTTTTCACTAACCTTGCCATGGAGTTCACTACCCTCTGCGTGGTGTTCACTACCCTTGGCGTAGTGTTCATTACCCTTGGCATGATGTTCACTACCCTTGACATGGTGTTCACTACCTTTTGTGTGGTGTTCACTCCCCTTGGCGTGATGTTCACTTCCGTTAGCGTGGTGTTCACTTCCCTTGGCGTGGTGTTCACTACACTTGGCGTGGTGTTCACTATCCTTAGCGTGGTGTTCACTACCCTTGGCATAGTGTTCACTAATCCTGGCGTGGTGTTCACTACCCTTGTCGTGGTGTTCACTACCCGTTACGTTGTGTTCACTACTCCTGGCGTGGTGTTCATTACCTTTGGTGTGGTGTTCACTACCCTTAGCGTGGTGTTCACTAACCTTGACGTGGTATTCACTACCCTTGGCGTGGTGTTCACTACCCTTGGCGTGGTGTTCACTACCCTTGGCGTGGTGTTCACTATCCTTGGCGTGGTGTTCACTGCCCTTGGCATGTTGTTCACTACACTTGGGTTGTTGTTCACTACCTCTGCGTGGTGTTTACTACCCTTGGCATGGTGTTCACTTCTCTTGATGTGGTGTTCACTACCCTTGGCGTGGTGTTCACTACCTCTGGCATGGTGTTCACTACCCTTGGCATGGTGTTCACAACACTTAGCATGGTATTCACTACCCTTGGCGTGGTGTTCACTACACTTTGCGTGGTGTTCACTACCCGTGGCGTGGTGTTCACTACCCTTAGAGTGTTATTCACTGCTCTTAACATAGTGTTCTTTACCATTGACGTGGTGTTCACTACCCTTTGTGTGGTGTTCATTTCCCTTGGCGTGGTGTTGACTACCCTTAGCGAGGTGTTCACTACACTTGGCGTGGTGTTCACTACACTTGGCGTGGTGTTCACTTCCCTTAACGTGGTGTTCACTACCCTTGACGTCATGTTCACTACCCTTGGCGTGGTGTTCACTGAACTTGGCGTGGTGTTCACTACCCTTGGTCTGGTGTTCACTGAACTTGGCGTGGTGGTCACTATCCTTAACGTGGTGTTCACTGTCCTTAGCGTGGTGTTCACTACCCTTGGCGTTGTGTTCACTACCATTTGCGTGGTGTTCACTACCCTTGGCGTAGTGTTCACTACCCTTGGCGTGATGTTCACTACCCTTGGCGTGGTGTTCACTACCCTTGGCATGGTTTTCATTACCCTTTGCGTGGTGTTCACTACCCTTGGCGTGGTATTCACTACCCTTGGCATGGTGTTCACTTCCCTTTGCTTGGTGTTCACAACCCTTGTTTTGGTGTTCACATCCCTTGGCGTGGTGTTCACTACCCATATCATGGTGTTCACTACTGTTCGACTGGTGTTCACTACCCTTGGCATGGTGTTCACTACCGTTGGCATGGTGTTCACTACTCTTGATTTGGTGTTCACTACCCATTGCGTGGTGTTCACTACCCCAGGCGTGGTGTTCACTACCCCAGGCGTGGTGTTCACTACTTTTGGCATGGTGTTCAATGCCCTTGGCACGGTGTTCACTACTCTTAGCACGGTTTTCACTAACCTTGACATGGAGTTCACTACCCTTTGCGTGGTGTTCACTACCCTTGGCGTGGTGTTCACTACGCTTGGCGTGGTGTTCATTACCCTTGGCATGATGTTCACTACCCTTGACATGGTGTTCACTGTCTTTTGTGTGGTGTTCACTCCCCTTGGCGTGATGTTCACTTCCATTAGCGTGGTGTTCACTTCCCTTGGCGTGGTGTTCACTACACTTGGCGTGGTGTTCACTATCCTTGGCGTGGTGTTCACTGCCCTTGGCATGTTGTTCACTACCCTTGGGTTGTTGTTCACTACCTCTGCGTGGTGTTTACTACCCATTGCATGGTGTTCACTTCTCTTCATATGGTGTTCACTACCCTTGGCGTGGTGTTCACTACCTTTGGCATGGTGTTTACTACCCTTGGCATGGTGTTCACTACCCTTAGTATGGTATTCACAGTAGTAGGGAGTACAGTCCACAGGCCCTTTTTTTTTTTGGCGAGAGGACCGCTGTGGACTGTACAGTCCACAGGCCCTTTTTTTTCTGGGGGAAAAAAGGGCCTGTGGCATGTCATGGTTTTCAGGTGAATTTGGGGAGTCACAGATTTGGAATTAGGGAATTCTTATAATGAAAAATAATGTCATACGAGTTTGTTAAAGTTCTTATGAGAAAAATAATTTCCGAGACTTAGAAGTTTGTTAAGGGCTTATGGGACAAATTCAAGTAACGTATGTAGCTCTTTAGGGTTTCCAGGAGAACTCTACGGACATATTTTACATGTTTTCAACTTACAAAATCGTCTATGTAAGCCTTAGTTATTCATATAAATTTAGAAAGTTATCTGTATAAGTCAGGGTTTTCAGGGGTTCGTACATCACACCCCCCTCCCTCCCCCCTTACCTCGTAATCTCTCGCGTCACCTTTATTTACTTTACGCCCGGCCAGCCAGTCGGCTCTTATCATATCTTATCTTCTCCATAATATCTCGACCGTCCCTCCTCTCTCTCTCTCTCCTCCTCCTATTTCCTTACAACTATTTTCAGAGTTTCAAATAATCATAGAAGTTTATTTATATGTTTATGACCGAATTTGTAAAAGGACCATTTTCAGAGAATATTGTCTTAGATGTTTTGTTAAGGAAAACAGACAACTTATCCATAACATTTAGTTTTATATCCATTTACGGCTATTTCATCTGTAAAGACCAAATTGAACAGAGCCCAGTTTTAAGCTCATATTTCATCAGAGTCCAGTTCTTGATCGAAATTCATCAGAGTCCAATTATCAACAGAAATTCGCCAGAGTCTACTTTGAGAGCAAAATTAGTCAGAGACAGTTTTAAGCTCAAATTTCATCAGAGTCCAATTATCAACAGAAATTCGCCAGAGTCTACTTTGAGAGCAAAATTAGTCAGAGACAGTTTTAAGCTCATATTTCATCAGAGTCCAATTATCAACAGAAATTCGCCAGAGTCTACTTTGAGAGCAAAATTCGTCAGAGACAGTTTTAAGCTCATATTTCATCAGAGTCCAATTATCAACAGAAATTCGCCAGAGTCTACTTTGAGAGCAAAATTCGTCAGAGACAGTTTTTAGCTCATATTTCATCAGAGTCCAATTATCAACAGAAATTCGCCAGAGTCTACTTTGAGAGCAAATTTCATCAGTGTCCTGTAATCTGTGAAAATTTGACAGAGTCCAGTTCTTGATCGAAATTCATCAGAGTCCAGTTTTCTAGCAAAATTCGCCAGAGTCTACTTATGCCAAAATATTCAGAGTCCAGTTCATGATCGAAATTAATCAGTCTAATTAAAGACCCAAATTTGGCAGAGACCACATTTTCGCTACTAGCAGTCCAATCCCCCTGAAATTTTAAACAGCCATATTTCAGACGTAGTAAATAAGATCAAGTCAGTTACAGAGCTCCAGCTCTTGTCCCCCTGTATTTGCATATTTTCTCTATATTCAGCTGCGTTCTCCACATTTTGTCCATGTTTTCTGTGTTCACTCCATGTTCTTCAAATGTTCACAGTCCCGTTCAGTTCATATTTTCACAAGTATCTCCATTTTTTTTCTGTAATCTTTCTCTTAGTCTCATTATGTTCTCTACAAATTCTAGTCATATTTTCTATGTTCATCACATGTTCTCTTTACAACTTTTATACTCAATATTCATGCTAACTTCCATATTTTGTGTTCGTTGTCAATATTCATATTCCTCTACAAGTTCATGTTCCTCACAAGATCACTTCGTTTTTCACCTTCACTTACATGTTTTCTACATTCTTTGTCATATTCTCCATGTTCTTCACAAATCCATTGTTCATTCTTTGTATTCCCTATTCTCCTTATCATGTTTTCATGTTCTCTGTAAGTTCATATTCCCAGCATGTTCACTGTATTCATCAACTTTTCTTACATATGTTCTTTGCCATGTTCCCCCATATGTTCACTGTGTTCATTCCCTTACTTAACCTCAATTTTTTTTTATGTTCTTTGTTTCTTCCATTCACTAACTAGTTCTTTGTCAAATATTAGCATCAGCAATACAGTTTCCTCAACAATTTTAGTCACCAAGTTTTATTTTCAAAACTATATCAAAGTAATTCTCGTTGTCAACTTAATAGTTCTACCAGCCATGTTCTTAAACAAAATCTACTCTTTATTCAGTTCCAAATTTACAAAGACAAACCTTTCTTGTAACTTCTTAACTAAAAATCTTTCGCCAATCAACTGAAACATAGTCACTTTCGTCATTTTTCAACTACACTTATCCATAGTCAACAGAAAATTGTCAAAGGAAACTTCTTTCAGCACTTTTCTTAACAGCCGCTATGTTTCATCAAGTAAGAAAAAATTGTCAAAGGAATCTTTCCAGCACTGTTCACAACTAAACATATTCCCCATTCATCAGAAAATAACCGTGTTCTTCATGTTTCATTGTCATTTCATAACTAAAATTATCCGCCAATCATCAGAAAAAGTCATGTTCATCATGTTTTGTCTTTGCTCAACTAAAAGTATTCATCGGTCAACTAAAAATAGTTACTTCATCATGTTTCCTTGTCATTTCTTAACTAAAATATCACTTCTCTCATCTGAAAATAGTCAGGATTAATCTCTTTCAACACCGTTCTTAACTAAAACAACCTTTCGCTTAGCTAAAAATTGTCAAAGGAAACTTCTTTCAGCACTGTTCATAACTAACTTTATCCATCGTCAAGTAAGAAAATATAGTCAAAGATATCTATCATCGTCGTTCTTAACTGACATTTATACTTTGTGGAGCACTAAAAATAGTCAAATGTAACTTTTTCAACACTTTCGTAACTAAAATTATATGTCGCTAAGTAAGAAAAATAGTCAAAGGTGCTCTCCGTTACACCAAAGTTACTCTTCGAGAAATCAAAGACACTCTTCAATACATCAAGGACTTACTCAAAGACACCAAAGTTACACTCTAAGACATCCTTCGAGACATCAAAGACATCCTTTAAGACTTCAAGGGCACTCTTCGAGATATCAAAAGACACTCTCAAACACTCAAAAATTTACTCGCATCCTCAAAGTTATTCTCAGAGTTATCAAAAGTTAATCTCAGTCATCAAAATGCTATTCTCTAAGTAGCCTTTCGTTCATCAGAGAAACTTTCTAAGACATCTTCGTTCATTAAAGTTAATCTCAGAGGCATAAAAGTTATTCTCGGAGCTATCAAAATTAATCTCTAAAACAACAAAAGTTAATCTCTGTCATCAAAGTTGATCTGCAAGATATCTTCGAGACATCAAAGTTACTTTTCATTACATCAAAGACGCATTCAAATACTACCCATGTTCTCAGAAGTCATTCTCAAAGTCATCAAAGTTATTCAAAGAGCTAACAAAAGTTATTCTCAGAGTCACTTTCGTTCTTCAGAGAAACTTTCCAAAACATCTTTGTTCATCAAAGTTATTCTCAGAGGCATAAAAGTCATTCTCAGAGCTATCAAACTTGTTCTCAAAGTCATCAAACTTATTCACAGAGTCATCAAAGTTAATCTAAGACATCATTTTTCATCAAAGATATTCTCTCTAAACCATCAATGTTCTTCTCTAAGACATAAAAGTTATTCTCAGAGTCACCTTCGTTCTTCAGAGAAACTTTCCAAAACATCTTCGTTCATAAAAGTTATTCTCAGAGACATCTAAAGTTAATCTTAGAGTTATCAAATGTAATCTCTAACTCACTTTTGGTCATTAAAGTTAATTTCTATGTTATAAAAGTTTGTCTCGGAGACATGTAAAGTTAATCTTAGAGTTAACAAAGGTAATCTCTAACTCACTCTCGTTCGTCAAAGTTGTTTCAAAGACATCAAAGTTATTATCAGAGTTATCCAAAGATATTCTCATGTCCACAAAAGTTATTCTGAGCTATCAAAGTTAATCTCAGACATCTTCATTCATAAAGTTATTCTCAGTCATGAAATGTTATTCTCTAAGTAACTTTCCGTTCATCAAAGATATTCTCTAAGTCCTGAAAGTTATTCTCTAAGTCATCAAAAGTTAATCTAAGACATCTTTCATCAAAGTTATTTTCAGAGACATCTAAAGTTATTCTCAGAGTTATCAAAGTGATCTCTAATTCACCTTTGTTCTCCCAAAGTTGTTCTCTAAGACACCTTCGTTCATCAAAGAAACTCTCCTTCTTCCATCATGTTATTCTTTAAGACATCTTCAGTCATAAAATTTCTCTCCAAAAATGTAACTAGTTCAGCTTTTCATACCAAACCTGCATTTCTGTTAAAACATATTTTCTTAGTTGCTTTACCCTAAAACTATTCTCTGAACTACACTGTTCAAACCTACGTAACCTATCCTCTCCACCCAATGTTACTTACCTAACTTAACCTGCATAACCTAACTTTACCTATGTTACCTTACCTTACCTATCTTACCTAACCTATCCTAACTTTACCTATGTTACCTTACCTTACCTACCTTTCCTAACTTAACCTGCTTAACCTATCTTACCTAACTTAACCTGCATAACCTAACTTTACCTATGTTACCTTACCTTACCTATCTTACCTAACCTAACCTAACTTTACCTATGTTACCTTACCTACCTTTCCTAACTTAACCTGCTTAACCTATCTTACCTATCTTACCTAACCTAACCTAACTTTACCTATGTTACCTTACCTTACCTACCTTTCCTAACTTAACCTGCTTAAGCTATCTTACCTATCTTACCTAACTTTACCTATCCTAACATAACTTACCTTACCTTCCCTATCTTACCTAACTTTACCTATCCTAACATAACTTACCTTACCTATCATACCTAACTTAACCTAACTTTACCTATCCTAACTTAACTTACCTAACTTATTCTGCTTAACCTAACTTACCTACATTACCTAACTTAACCTGCTTAACCTAACTTACCTATCTTACCTAACTTTACCTATCTTACCTAACCTAACTTTACCTATGTTACCTTACCTACCTTTCCTAACTTAACCTGCTTAACCTATCTTACCTAACTTTACCTATCTTACCTAACCTAACCTAACTTTACCTATGTTACCTTACCTTACCTACCTTTCCTAACTTAACCTGCTTAACCTATCTTACCTATCTTACCTAACTTTACCTATCTTACCTAACTTAACTTTCATAACCTAACTTTACCTATCCTAACATAACTTACCTTACCTTCCCTATCTTACCTAACTTTACCTATCCTATCCTAACCTAACTTGTCTTACCTAACTTAATCTTACATTCCCAAACTGATGTATCCTAACTTATCTAGTCCAACCAGACATGCTCTAACTTACATAAGTATTCCTTCTTGTCTTTTGTGTTTCGTCAATCATTGTCTCATATTCATTTACTCATTTCATTAGTTAATTTCTCAAATGGTCACTTATGCAGTTCAAGTGCTATTTGTTAGAGATTGGCTATTTAAGCATTTCAAAGAACTTTTGTTATATATGGGCATTTACTCATTTCATTAGTTAATTTCTCAAATGGTCACTTATGCATTTCAAGTGCTATTTGTTAGAGATTGGATATTTAAGCATTTCAAAGAATTTTTGTTATATATGGGCATTTACTCATTTCATTAGTTAATTTCTCAAATGGACGTTTTGCATTTCAAGTGTTATTTGTTTAAGATTGGGTGTTTAACCATTTCAAAGGTTTTTGTTATATATGGGAACTTACTCGTTTCAAGGGCTAATTTCTCAAATGGTCATTTTTGCAGATCAAGGGTTATTTGTTAAAGTTCATCAAGTTGCTCATAAGTTGTATTTATTATGTTTGTTATCATATGTTCTTATTCCCCAACCCCTTAACCTAACCTCTTGTAATCTTAGTGTATTTGGTAGGTTCTATCATATGTTCTTATTCCCCAACCCCTTAACCTAACCTTTCAGATGTAGTTTGTTGAATATATTATCCTTTTCCTAACCTTTCAGATGTAGTTTTGTTTCTCCTTTGTATATTTTTACCCAAACCCACCATCCCACTTCTTTCCTTCTTTTTCTTTGTTTTCACATATAAGTTCATTCTTTATCTTAGTAATAATAAAATTACAATAGTAAAGAATCAGATCTACTAAGACTTGAAATTGAGAAAAACAAGAGAGCAAGTGAATGAGAGCATGAAAAGAGGAGAAAAGAGTAAGAGAGAGGGGGGAGGAAGATCATGGGAGCACTAAGACTTGAATTTGAGAAAAAGAAAAACTAAGTGAATGAGAGTAAGGGTGAGAGAATGGGAGCATTAAGACTTGAATTTGAGAAACAAGAGAGCATTTGAGCAAATGAGGGAGAGGGGGAGGAAGAGAGAGAATAAGGGAGAGAGATAGAAAAGGAGGGTTAGAAGGAGTAGGAGAATCAAAGTAAAAGAAGGAAAGAAGGATAAGTGGGATAATGGGTTTGGGTAAAAATATACAAAGGAGAAACAAAACTACATCTGAAAGGTTAGGAAAAGGATAATATATTCAACAAACTACATCTGAAAGGTTAGGTTAAAGGGTTGGGGAATAAGAACATATGATAGAACCTACCAAATACACTAAGATTACAAGAGGTTAGGTTAAGGGGTTGGGGAATAAGAACATATGATAACAAACATAATAAATACAACTTATGAGCAACTTGATGAACTTTAACAAATAACCCTTGATCTGCAAAAATGACCATTTGAGAAATTAGCCCTTGAAACGAGTAAGTTCCCATATATAACAAAAACCTTTGAAATGGTTAAACACCCAATCTTAAACAAATAACACTTGAAATGCAAAACGTCCATTTGAGAAATTAACTAATGAAATGAGTAAATGCCCATATATAACAAAAATTCTTTGAAATGCTTAAATATCCAATCTCTAACAAATAGCACTTGAAATGCATAAGTGACCATTTGAGAAATTAACTAATGAAATGAGTAAATGCCCATATATAACAAAAGTTCTTTGAAATGCTTAAATAGCCAATCTCTAACAAATAGCACTTGAACTGCATAAGTGACCATTTGAGAAATTAACTAATGAAATGAGTAAATGAATATGAGACAATGATTGACGAAACACAAAAGACAAGAAGGAATACTTATGTAAGTTAGAGCATGTCTGGTTGGACTAGATAAGTTAGGATACATCAGTTTGGGAATGTAAGATTAAGTTAGGTAAGACAAGTTAGGTTAGGATAGGATAGGTAAAGTTAGGTAAGATAGGGAAGGTAAGGTAAGTTATGTTAGGATAGGTAAAGTTAGGTTATGAAAGTTAAGTTAGGTAAGATAGGTAAAGTTAGGTAAGATAGGTAAGATAGGTTAAGCAGGTTAAGTTAGGAAAGGTAGGTAAGGTAAGGTAACATAGGTAAAGTTAGGTTAGGTTAGGTAAGATAGGTAAAGTTAGGTAAGATAGGTTAAGCAGGTTAAGTTAGGAAAGGTAGGTAAGGTAACATAGGTAAAGTTAGGTTAGGTAAGATAGGTAAAGTTAGGTAAGATAGGTAAGTTAGGTTAAGCAGGTTAAGTTAGGTAATGTAGGTAAGTTAGGTTAAGCAGAATAAGTTAGGTAAGTTAAGTTAGGATAGGTAAAGTTAGGTTAAGTTAGGTATGATAGGTAAGGTAAGTTATGTTAGGATAGGTAAAGTTAGGTAAGATAGGGAAGGTAAGGTAAGTTATGTTAGGATAGGTAAAGTTAGGTAAGATAGGTAAGATAGCTTAAGCAGGTTAAGTTAGGAAAGGTAGGTAAGGTAAGGTAACATAGGTAAAGTTAGGTTAGGTTAGGTAAGATAGGTAAGATAGGTTAAGCAGGTTAAGTTAGGAAAGGTAGGTAAGGTAACATAGGTAAAGTTAGGTTAGGTTAGGTAAGATAGGTAAGGTAAGGTAACATAGGTAAAGTTAGGTTATGCAGGTTAAGTTAGGTAAGAAAGGTTAAGCAGGTTAAGTTAGGAAAGGTAGGTAAGGTAAGGTAACATAGGTAAAGTTAGGATAGGTTAGGTAAGATAGGTAAGGTAAGGTAACATAGGTAAAGTTAGGTTATGCAGGTTAAGTTAGGTAAGTAACATTGGGTGGAGAGGATAGGTTACGTAGGTTTGAACAGTGTAGTTCAGAGAATAGTTTTAGGGTAAAGCAACTAAGAAAATATGTTTTAACAGAAATGCAGGTTTGGTATGAAAAGCTGAACTAGTTACATTTTTGGAGAGAAATTTTATGACTGAAGATGTCTTAAAGAATAACATGATGGAAGAAGGAGAGTTTCTTTGATGAACGAAGGTGTCTTAGAGAACAACTTTGGGAGAACAAAGGTGAATTAGAGATCACTTTGATAACTCTGAGAATAACTTTAGATGTCTCTGAAAATAACTTTGATGAAAGATGTCTTAGATTAACTTTTGATGACTTAGAGAATAACTTTCAGGACTTAGAGAATATCTTTGATGAACGGAAAGTTACTTAGAGAATAACATTTCATGACTGAGAATAACTTTATGAATGAAGATGTCTGAGATTAACTTTGATAGCTCAGAATAACTTTTGTGGACATGAGAATATCTTTGGATAACTCTGATAATAACTTTGATGTCTTTGAAACAACTTTGACGAACGAGAGTGAGTTAGAGATTACCTTTGTTAACTCTAAGATTAACTTTACATGTCTCCGAGACAAACTTTTATAACATAGAAATTAACTTTAATGACCAAAAGTGAGTTAGAGATTACATTTGATAACTCTAAGATTAACTTTAGATGTCTCTGAGAATAACTTTTATGAACGAAGATGTTTTGGAAAGTTTCTCTGAAGAACGAAGGTGACTCTGAGAATAACTTTTATGTCTTAGAGAAGAACATTGATGGTTTAGAGAGAATATCTTTGATGAAAAATGATGTCTTAGATTAACTTTGATGACTCTGTGAATAAGTTTGATGACTTTGAGAACAAGTTTGATAGCTCTGAGAATGACTTTTATGCCTCTGAGAATAACTTTGATGAACAAAGATGTTTTGGAAAGTTTCTCTGAAGAACGAAAGTGACTCTGAGAATAACTTTTGTTAGCTCTTTGAATAACTTTGATGACTTTGAGAATGACTTCTGAGAACATGGGTAGTATTTGAATGCGTCTTTGATGTAATGAAAAGTAACTTTGATGTCTCGAAGATATCTTGCAGATCAACTTTGATGACAGAGATTAACTTTTGTTGTTTTAGAGATTAATTTTGATAGCTCCGAGAATAACTTTTATGCCTCTGAGATTAACTTTAATGAACGAAGATGTCTTAGAAAGTTTCTCTGATGAACGAAAGGCTACTTAGAGAATAGCATTTTGATGACTGAGATTAACTTTTGATAACTCTGAGAATAACTTTGAGGATGCGAGTAAATTTTTGAGTGTTTGAGAGTGTCTTTTGATATCTCGAAGAGTGCCCTTGAAGTCTTAAAGGATGTCTTTGATGTCTCGAAGGATGTCTTAGAGTGTAACTTTGGTGTCTTTGAGTAAGTCCTTGATGTATTGAAGAGTGTCTTTGATTTCTCGAAGAGTAACTTTGGTGTAACGGAGAGCACCTTTGACTATTTTTCTTACTTAGCGACATATAATTTTAGTTACGAAAGTGTTGAAAAAGTTACATTTGACTATTTTTAGTGCTCCACAAAGTATAAATGTCAGTTAAGAACGACGATGATAGATATCTTTGACTATATTTTCTTACTTGACGATGGATAAAGTTAGTTATGAACAGTGTTGAAAGAAGTTTCCTTTGACAATTTTTAGCTAAGCGAAAGGTTGTTTTAGTTAAGAACGGTGTTGAAAGAGATTAATCCTGACTATTTTCAGATGAGAGAAGTGATATTTTAGTTAAGAAATGACAAGGAAACATGATGAAGTAACTATTTTTAGTTGACCGATGAATACTTTTAGTTGAGCAAAGACAAAACATGATGAACATGACTTTTTCTGATGATTGGCGGATAATTTTAGTTATGAAATGACAATGAAACATGAAGAACACGGTTATTTTCTGATGAATGGGGAATATGTTTAGTTGTGAACAGTGCTGGAAAGATTCCTTTGACAATTTTTTCTTACTTGATGAAACATAGCGGCTGTTAAGAAAAGTGCTGAAAGAAGTTTCCTTTGACAATTTTCTGTTGACTATGGATAAGTGTAGTTGAAAAATGACGAAAGTGACTATGTTTCAGTTGATTGGCGAAAGATTTTTAGTTAAGAAGTTACAAGAAAGGTTTGTCTTTGTAAATTTGGAACTGAATAAAGAGTAGATTTTGTTTAAGAACATGGCTGGTAGAACTATTAAGTTGACAACGAGAATTACTTTGATATAGTTTTGAAAATAAAACTTGGTGACTAAAATTGTTGAGGAAACTGTATTGCTGATGCTAATATTTGACAAAGAACTAGTTAGTGAATGGAAGAAACAAAGAACATAAAAAAAAAATTGAGGTTAAGTAAGGGAATGAACACAGTGAACATATGGGGGAACATGGCAAAGAACATATGTAAGAAAAGTTGATGAATACAGTGAACATGCTGGGAATATGAACTTACAGAGAACATGAAAACATGATAAGGAGAATAGGGAATACAAAGAATGAACAATGGATTTGTGAAGAACATGGAGAATATGACAAAGAATGTAGAAAACATGTAAGTGAAGGTGAAAAACGAAGTGATCTTGTGAGGAACATGAACTTGTAGAGGAATATGAATATTGACAACGAACACAAAATATGGAAGTTAGCATGAATATTGAGTATAAAAGTTGTAAAGAGAACATGTGATGAACATAGAAAATATGACTAGAATTTGTAGAGAACATAATGAGACTAAGAGAAAGATTACAGAAAAAAAATGGAGATACTTGTGAAAATATGAACTGAACGGGACTGTGAACATTTGAAGAACATGGAGTGAACACAGAAAACATGGACAAAATGTGGAGAACGCAGCTGAATATAGAGAAAATATGCAAATACAGGGGGACAAGAGCTGGAGCTCTGTAACTGACTTGATCTTATTTACTACGTCTGAAATATGGCTGTTTAAAATTTCAGGGGGATTGGACTGCTAGTAGCGAAAATGTGGTCTCTGCCAAATTTGGGTCTTTAATTAGACTGATTAATTTCGATCATGAACTGGACTCTGAATATTTTGGCATAAGTAGACTCTGGCGAATTTTGCTAGAAAACTGGACTCTGATGAATTTCGATCAAGAACTGGACTCTGTCAAATTTTCACAGATTACAGGACACTGATGAAATTTGCTCTCAAAGTAGACTCTGGCGAATTTCTGTTGATAATTGGACTCTGATGAAATATGAGCTAAAAACTGTCTCTGACGAATTTTGCTCTCAAAGTAGACTCTGGCGAATTTCTGTTGATAATTGGACTCTGATGAAATATGAGCTTAAAACTGTCTCTGACTAATTTTGCTCTCAAAGTAGACTCTGGCGAATTTCTGTTGATAATTGGACTCTGATGAAATTTGAGCTTAAAACTGTCTCTGACTAATTTTGCTCTCAAAGTAGACTCTGGCGAATTTCTGTTGATAATTGGACTCTGATGAATTTCGATCAAGAACTGGACTCTGATGAAATATGAGCTTAAAACTGGGCTCTGTTCAATTTGGTCTTTACAGATGAAATAGCCGTAAATGGATATAAAACTAAATGTTATGGATAAGTTGTCTGTTTTCCTTAACAAAACATCTAAGACAATATTCTCTGAAAATGGTCCTTTTACAAATTCGGTCATAAACATATAAATAAACTTCTATGATTATTTGAAACTCTGAAAATAGTTGTAAGGAAATAGGAGGAGGAGAGAGAGAGAGAGGAGGGACGGTCGAGATATTATGGAGAAGATAAGATATGATAAGAGCCGACTGGCTGGCCGGGCGTAAAGTAAATAAAGGTGACGCGAGAGATTACGAGGTAAGGGGGGAGGGAGGGGTGTGTGATGTACGAACCCCTGAAAACCCTGACTTATACAGATAACTTTCTAAATTTATATGAATAACTAAGGCTTACATAGACGATTTTGTAAGTTGAAAACATGTAAAATATGTCCGTAGAGTTCTCCTGGAAACCCTAAAGAGCTACATACGTTACTTGAATTTGTCCCATAAGCCCTTAACAAACTTCTAAGTCTCGGAAATTATTTTTCTCATAAGAACTTTAACAAACTCGTATGACATTATTTTTCATTATAAGAATTCCCTAATTCCAAATCTGTGACTCCCCAAATTCACCTGAAAACCATGACATGCCACAGGCCCTTTTTTCCCCCAGAAAAAAAAAGGGCCTGTGGACTGTACAGTCCACAGGGGTCCTCTCCCAAAAAAAAAAAAGGGCCTGTGGACTGTACTCCCTACTACTATTCACTACCCTTGGCGTGGTGTTCACTACACTTTGCGTGGTGTTCACTACCCGTGACGTGGTATTCACTACCCTTGGAGTGGTATTCACTGCCCTTGACATGGTGTTCACTACCATTGACGAGGTGTTCACTACCCTTTGTGTGGTGTTCACTCCCCTTGGCGTGGTGTTGACTACCCTTAGCGAGGTGTTCACTACCCTTGGCGTGGTGTTCACTACACTTGGCGTTGTGTTCACTACCCTTAACGTGGTGTTCACTACCCTTGACGTCATGTTCACTACCCTTGGCGTGGTGTTCACTAAACTTAGCGTCATGTTCACTACCCTTTTCGTGGTGTTCACTACCCTTGGCTTGGTGTTCACTAACCTTGGCGTGGTGTTCACTACCTCTGGCGTGGTGTTCACTATCTTTAACGTGGTGTTCACAACCCTGGGCGTGGTGTTCATTACCCTTGGCATGGTGTTCACTACCCTTGGCATAGTGTTCACTACCCTTGGCGTGGTGTTCACTACCCTTGGCGTCGTATTCACTACCCTTTTCCTGGTGTTCACTACCTTTGGCGTGGTGTTCACTACCCTTGGCATGGTTTTCATTACCCTTTGCGTGGTGTTCACTAACCTTGGCGTGGTATTCACTACCCTTGGCATGGTGTTCACTTCCCTTTGCTTGGTGTTCACTACCCTTGTTTTGGTGTTCACTACCCTTGGCGTGGTGTTCACTACCCACGGCATGGTGTTCACTACTGTTCGACTGGTGTTCACTACCCTTGGCGTGGTGTTCACTACCCTTGGCATGGTGTTCACTACCCTTGATTTGGTGTTCACTACCCATGGCGTGGTGTTCACTACCCCAGGCCTGGTGTTCACTACTTTTGGCATGGTGTTCACTACCCTTGGCATACTGTTCAATACCCTTGGCACGGTTTTCACTACTCTTAGCACGGTTTTCACTAACCTTGATATGGAGTTCACTACCCTTTGCGTGGTGTTCACTACCCTTGGCGTGGTATTCACTACCCTTGGCGTGGTGTTCATTACCCTTGGCATGATGTTCACTACCCTTGACATGGTGTTCACTACCTTTTGCGTGGTGTTCACTCCCCTTGGCGTGATGTTCACTTCCATTAGCGTGGTGTTCACTTCCCTTGGCGTGGTGTTCACTACACTTGGCGTGGTGTTCACTATCCTTGGCGTGGTGTTCACTGCCCTTGGCATGTTGTTCACTACCCTTGGGTTGTTGTTCACTACCTCTGCGTGGTGTTTACTACCCTTGGCATGGTGTTCACTTCTCTTGATGTGGTGTTCACTACCTCTGGCATGGTGTTCACTACCCTTGGCATGGTGTTCACTACCCTTAGCATGGTATTCACTACCCTTGGCGTGGTGTTCACTACACTTTGCGTGGTGTTCACTACCCGTGGCGTGGTGTTCACTACCCTTGGAGTGGTATTCACTGCCCTTGACATGGTGTTCACTACCATTGACGTGGTGTTCACTACCCTTTGTGTGGTGTTCACTCCTCTTGGCGTGGTGTTGACTACCCTTAGCGAGGAGTTCACTACCCTTCTCGTGGTGTTCACTACACTTGGCGAGTTGTTCACTACCCATAACGTGGTGTTCACTATCCTTGACGTCATGTTCACTACCCTTGGCGTGGTGTTCACTAAACTTAGCGTCAAGTTCACTACCCTTGGCGTGGTGTTCACTACCCTTGGCTTGGTGTTCACTAACCTTGGCGTGGTGTTCACTACGTCTGGCGTGGTGTTCACTATCCTTAACGTGGTGTTCACAACCCTGAGCGTGGTGTTCATTACCCTTGGCATGGTGTTCACTACCATTGGCATAGTGTTCACTATCCTTGGCGTGGTGTTCACTACCCTTGACGTCGTATTCACTACCCTTGGCGTGGTGTTCACTACCTTTGGCGTGGTGTTCACTACCCGTGGTGTGGTGTTCACTACCCTTGGCGTGGTATTCACTGAACGTGGCGTGGTGTTCCCTGAACTTGGCGTGGTGTTCACTACCCTTGGTATGGTGATCACTACCCTTGGCGTGGTGTTCACTTCCCTTGGCATAGTGTTCACTACTCCTGGCGTGGTGTTCACTACCCTTGGCGTGGTGTTCACTACCCGTTACGTGGTGTTCACTACTCCTGGCGTGGTGTTCACTACCTTTGGTGTGGTGTTCACTACCCTTAGCGTGGTGTTCACTACCCTTAACGTGGTGTTTACTACCTTTGGCGTGGTGTTCACTACTCTTGGCATGGTGTTCACTACCCTTGGCATGGTGTTCACTACCCTTGACGTGGTGTTCACTATTTTTGGCGTGGTGTTCACTACCCTTGGTGTGGTGTTCACTACCTTTAGCGTGGTGTTCACTACCCTTGGCCTAGTGTTCACTACCCTTGGCATGGTGTTCACTACACTTTGCGTGGTGTTCACTACCCGTGGCGTGGTGTTCACTACCCTTGGAGTGGTATTCACTGCCCTTGACATGGTGTTCACTACCATTGACGTGGTGTTCACTATCCTTAGTGTGGTATTCACTACCCTTGGTATGGTGATCACTACCCTTGGCGTGGTGTTCACTTCCCTTGGCATAGTGTTCACTACTCCTGGCGTGGTGTTCACTACCCTTGGCGTGGTGTTCACTACCCGTTACGTGGTGTTCACTACTCCTGGCGTGGTGTTCACTACCTTTGGTGTGGTGTTCACTACCCTTAGCGTGGTGTTCACTACCCTTAACGTGGTGTTTACTACCTTTGGCGTGGTGTTCACTACTCTTGGCATGGTGTTCACTACCCTTGGCATGGTGTTCACTACCCTTGACGTGGTGTTCACTATTTTTGGCGTGGTGTTCACTACCCTTGGTGTGGTGTTCACTACCTTTAGCGTGGTGTTCACTACCCTTGGCCTAGTGTTCACTACCCTTGGCATGGTTTTCATTACCCTTTGCGTGGTATTCACTACCCCTTGTGTGGTGTTCACTACCCTTGGCGTGGTGTTCACTACCCTTGGCGTGGTGTTCACTACCCTTGACGTGGTGTTCACTGCCCATGGTGTGGTGTTCATTACCCTTGGCGTGTTGTTCACGTCCCCTGGCATGGTGTTCACTACCCTTAGCATGGTGTTCACTACCCATGGCGTGGTGTTCACTACTCTTGGGATGTTGTTCACTACCCTTGGCGTGGTGTTCAATACCCTTAGCACGGGGCTGTTACATTTACCCAACTCCCTCCCCCGATTTAATTCTCCTCGTTTTCTGTTAAGTCACTCAGAATTTTAGGATGCAGTTTTCAATTTCAATTAACAATACACAAGTTTTAAATATCAGGAATTTCTTTTTCAGGTTTATTAAACAATATAGATTTTATACAAAATTTTAAAATATCCTGAGTTACTTTACAATTTATTGATATATTTTAGTTTTGTTTTATTAGTTTTATAAAACTGTAATATCAATATAGCTATAGGTTAAGTACTAATTGTAATTAAGAAGCAATAAAATTATTATCTTCAAAAACTAAGACGGTTAGGTGAGGGTGTGGTTTTCTATTCAGTTTTTCAGGTAAACTCAAATATTCACAATATATCTGACAGTACGATTCAATACTAAGTGAAAATAAGTACAATTTCTAACTGCTATGAATAGTACATAATTGCACTTATTTTTCTCCTTACATTTACCACCCCATTTTTGGAGGACGGGCTGTGGATACACGGACACGGACACGCACACGGACACTCATGGACTCTGACATGAACCGAAGGTTCGTGTCAGATAATAAGAAGGGAGGTTAGGTTAGGTTAGGTTGGTTAGGTTGGTTGGTTAGGTTAGGTTGCTTAGGTTGGTTGGTTAGGTTAGGTTGGTTGGTTAGGTTAGGTTAGGTTAGGTTAGGTTAGGTTAGGTTAGGTTAGGTTGCTTAGGTTGTTGACCAGACCACACACTAGAAATTGAAGGGACGACGACGTTTCGATCCGTCCTGGACCATTCTCAAGTCGATTGTGATGAAGAGGTAGAGACAGGCATTAAATAGGCAAGAGAGAGCTGAGGAGGAAAGTCAGGTGTAGGGGATAGTAGTAATGAAAACTGCAGCAGGCCTATTGGCCCATACGAGGCAGCTCCTATTATAACGACCGAAGGAGATAGTAATAGGAATAAGAAGAGGATAGCAAGGGAGCGTAGGAGAAGACAATGAACAGAAAAAGGGAGAAGAGAGAAAGAAAAGGAAAGATAATTGGAAGGGTAAGCTTATGTTAAGTCACGTTTGTTAGAAAGATTAGAGCATTTGAGTATATACTGTGAAAGGGAAGAGTCCACAGCAACAAAGCCAGGACTCAAGTTCATGTTGGGTACATTGTGTATAAGAGCCGATTCTACAAGACGGCGTCTGTGTAGAGTAGAGGCAGGAAAGATTATTTTGGAGGAAGACCAATCAATGGGATGATTAGAATCCCTCACATGGCAGAAGAGAGCATTGTTAGTGTCTGCAGACTTAACACTTCTCTTGTGCTCTTTAAGTCTGTCATTCAGTGTACGGCCAGTTTCGCCAAAGTATTGGAGAGGACAAGATGAACAGGAAATAGAGTAGACGCCAGCAGCATTAGAAGCAGGAGGAGCAGTGTGAACTAGATTGCTACGAAGTGTGTTAGTTTGTCGAAAGGCGAGTTTAATGTCAAGAGGACGAAAAGTATTGGTAAAAGTTTTGAGTTCAGATATGAAGGGAAGGCATAGTACAGTGCTACTAGTGTTGGAAGCAGGTTTAGGATGAAAGAAATTTCGTTTAGCTTGAGAGTAGGCACAGTTGATGAAATGCAAAGGATAACCAAGGCGAGAGAATGATTTGTTGATAAAGGCAATTTCAGAATCAAGAAACTGAGGGTCGCTGACGCGTAGAGCGCGGAGGAAGAGAGAGACGAGGACACTTTTCTTAACAGAAGGAGGATGGTAGGAAAAGAAGTGAATGTACATGCCACTATGCATGGGTTTACGGTAGACAGAGAAAGAGAACCCAGATACAGAGCTGTGAACATGAACATCAAGAAAAGGAAGGAGGGAATTAGATTCCCACTCAACTTTGAAATGGATAGAAGGATTGTTAAGAAGATTGATAAAGAAGATTGTTAAGAGAGGCGAGGAAAGGCTGGAAAAGATTAAGGTCATGAGGCCATAAAGCAAAAATGTCATCAACATTTCCCCCTTCCATTTCTTCCTTTCTCTTTCTCTTTCTCTTTCTTTCTCTCTTCTCCCTTTTTCTGTTCATTGTCTTCTACGCTCCCTTGCTATCCTCTTCTTATTCCTATTACTATCTCCTTCGGTGGTTATAATAGGAGCTGCCTCGTATGGGCCAATAGGCCTGCTGCAGTTCTCATACTACTATCCCCTACACCTGACTTTCCTCCTCAGTCTGTCAGTCTGTCAGCCTGTCCCTACCTGTCCTCATCACAATCGACTTGAGAATGGTCCAGGACGGACCGAAACGTCGTCGTCCCTTCAATTTCTAGTGTGTGGTCTGGTCAACATACTTCAGCCACGTTATTGTGACTCATCGCCTGCATACATATATATATATATATATATATATATATATATATATATATATATATATATATATATATATATATATATAAGAACATAAGAACATAAGAACAAAGGTAACTGCAGAAGGCCTATTGGCCCATGCGAGGCAGCTCCTATTCTATAACCACCCAATCCCACTCATATACTTGTCCAACCCGTGCTTGAAACAATCGAGGGACCCCACCTCCACAATGTTACGCGGCAATTGGTTCCACAAATCAACAACCCTGTTACTGAACCAGTATTTACCCAAGTCTTTCCTAAATCTAAACTTATCCAATTTATACCCATTGTTTCGTGTTCTGTCCTGTGTTGATACTTTTAATACCCTATTAATATCCCCCCGGTTATGTCCATTCATCCACTTGTAAACCTCTATCATGTCACCCCTAACTCTTCGCCTTTCCAGTGAATGCAACTTAAGCTTTGTTAATCTTTCTTCATATGAAAGATTTCTAATTTGGGGAATTAACTTAGTCATCCTACGCTGGACACGTTCAAGTGAATTTATATCCATTCTATAATATGGCGACCAAAACTGAACTGCATAATCTAAATGGGGCCTAACTAGAGCAAGATATAGCTTGAGAACCACACCAGGTGTCTTGTTACTAACGCTGCGATTAATAAATCCAAGTGTCCGATTTGCCTTATTACGAACATTTATGCATTGATCCTTTTGTTTTAAATTCTTACTAATCATAACTCCCAGATCCCTTTCGCAATCCGACTTCGCAATCACAACACCATCTAGCTCGTATCTTGTAACTCTATCATCATTACCTAACCTCAGAACTTTACATTTATCAGCATTAAACTGCATCTGCCAATCCTTTGACCATTTCAAAACCCTATCTAGATCAACTTGAAGTGATAGTGAGTCCTCCTCCGAATTAATTTCCCTACCGATTTTCGTATCATCGGCAAATTTGCAAATGTTGCTACTCAAACCTGAATCTAAATCATTTATATATATTATAAACAACAGAGGTCCCAGGACAGAGCCTTGAGGCACTCCACTTACAACATTTTCCCACTCTGACTTGATTCCATTTATACTAACTCTCTGTTTCCTTTGGTATAGCCATGCCCTAATCCAGCTTAATATAGCACCCCCAATACCATGAGACTCTATCTTTTTAATCAGTCTTTCATGTGGCACTGTATCAAAAGCTTTGCTAAAGTCAAGGTATACAACATCGCAATCCTTACCACTATCAACTGCCTCAACAATGCTAGAATAAAAAGATAACAAATTTGTTAAACATGAACGGCCATTTATAAAACCATGTTGCGACTCAATTATTAATTTATGTTTTTCAAGATGAAGACGAATTTTATTTGCTATTATAGATTCGAGTAACTTTCCCACAATAGACGTTAGGCTAATTGGTCGATAGTTAGACGCAAGTGATCTATCTCCTTTCTTAAAAACTGGTATCACATTAGCAACTTTCCAAAACTCCGGCACTCTGCCTGACTCTATTGATTTATTAAATATGGTTGACAGTGGGTCACAAAGCTCCTCTTTGCATTCTTTAAGCACCCTGGCAAACACTTCATCCGGCCCTGGGGATTTGTTTGGTTTGAGTTTTACTATTTGTTTAAGAACATCCTCCCTGGTAACTGTTAAACTCGTCAACCTGTCCTCGTCCCCACCCACATAGACTTGTTCAGCTGAAGGCATATTGTTAAGTTCCTCTTTAGTAAATACAGATACAAAATATTTATTAAAAATACTACTCATCTCTTCATCACTATCTGTTATTTGACCTGTCTCAGTTTTTAATGGACCTATCCTTTCCCTAGTCTTAGTACGATATAACTGAAAAAACCCTTTAGGATTTGTCTTTGCTTGCCCTGCTATGCGAACTTCATAGTTTCTTTTTGCTTTCCTTATCTCTTTTTTAACATTTCTAACCAGTTGTACGAATTCCTGTTCTAAAGTGACCTCCCCATTTTTAATCCTTTTGTACCAAGCTCTCTTTTTACCTATAAGGTTCTTCAAATTCTTTGTTATCCACTTTGGGTCATTAGTATTCGATCTATTCAATTTGTATGGTATACTACGTTCCTGTGCTTTGTTTAGAATATTCTTAAATAAGTTATATATTGAATCCACATCGAAATCCCCATTTAAGTCACCTATCGTTGGGTTCATGTCTCGCTCCAAGACCGGCCCACACCCCATACCCAAGACTTTCCAATCAATTTGACCCAAAAAATTTCTTAGGCTATTAAAATCAGCTTTTCGAAAATCTGGCACTTTAACAGAATTTTCTCCTACTGGTCTATTCCATTCTATGCTAAATCTGATTTCTTTGTGATCACTGCTCCCTAGCTCACTCCCTATTTCGATGTCATTAATTTGCGTTTCCCTGTTAGTTAACACTAAATCTAAAATATTATTTTCCCGTGTTGGTTCCTTAATGTGTTGCGTAAGAAAGCAATCGTCAATTAATTCTAGAAAATCTTCTGCTTCACTATTCCCTGTTTTGTTCAACCAGTTTATTCCGCTAAAATTAAAGTCACCCATGACATAAATACTGTTAGATCTAGATGCTCTAGATATTTCATCCCATAGATGCTTTGCTTCCATTCTTTCTAAATTTGGTGGCCTATATATTACTCCTATTATAATATTATTAGCTTTTTCGTTTAATTCAATCCAAATAGTTTCTGTGTGTGGCTCTGTTTTGATTCCCTCTTTAAGACTACATTTCAAATTGTCCCTAACATATATGGCTACTCCACCTCCTCGTCTAATATATCTATCTGTGTGAAATAGTTTAAATCCATATATTTGATATTCAGCTAATAGTTCTCTATTTTCTACATTCATCCACGTTTCGGTAAGTGCAATAATATCTATTTTTTCTGTGCAGACAAGAGCATTTAATTCGTTAATTTTATTTCTTAGACTTCTACTGTTAGTGTAATATACCCTAAGTGAATTGTTATTTTGCGGACCTTCTCTTTCCCTGGTCGATTTGCCAATTCCTTTCTCCCACAAACACATACTTTTATTACCTCCTTCCTCCAAATCAATTCCCATACCTCTATCTACTAACAGTTTAAACCCAAACCCAAGATATCAACCCATGTATATCTTGTAACCATCAAATGCATAATAAAGCACAAAAAATATTTAAGGAAGGGGGTGGTAGGAGAAAAGCACACAGAAACTGTATTGGAGGGGATCTAAACATTCCCTCTAATGCGTTATGCGTGGTTTCCTCCGAGGCTATGGGTCCCCCTTCTTCCAGCTAGAGGTGGTACTCCCTTCCTTATATATATATATATATATATATATATATATATATATATATATATATATATATATATATATATATATATATATATATATATATATATATATATATATATATATATATATATATATATATATAAAATGTGTGAGGGTACCACCTCTGGTGCAAATGTGGGGACCCATAGCCTCGGAGAAGAAAATAAAAAGTATTCACAGGAGATTTTGAGGTCTCTCACTGAACACTAATATTATCTTCTCCTACCACCCCCATTATATATATATATATATATATATATATATATATATATATATATATATATATATATATATATATATATATATATATATATATAATATATATATATATATATATATATATATATATATATATATATATATATATAATATATATATATATATATATATATATATATATATATATATATATATATATATATATATATATATATATATATATATATAAGGAAGGGAGTACCACCTCTAGCTGGAAGAAGGGGGACCCATAGCCTCGGAGGAAACCACGCATAACGCATTAGAGGGAATGTTTAGATCCCCTCCAATACAGTTTCTGTGTGCTTTTCTCCTACCACCCCCTTCCTTAAATATTTTTTGTGCTTTATTATGCATTTGATGGTTACAAGATATACATGGGTTGATACAAAAATAATAATGCAAAAAGGTGCTTAAAGGTTATGGATCTCTTGAAAGACACAACAATGGGAAACATTGATGAATGTCACAGACGGGTTCAATCATTGTTGCAAGACAAACACTTCTTCGAATTCCTCTGAAGTTGGACTAGTGCCCAAGACGCAACAGGCATTTCCCCTCTGAATCGCAACACTGAGGCGCTGGAACAAGAAACTTTTTGCTCTCCGGTCTTTTGTAGCGCTGATCAATTTGTCCCCCAATTCCTTCAGGAACTTCAATGCACATTTTCCCCACGAACCGAGGGTCTCCGAGCCGATCGGAACAAAGCTGTAGCAGTGTGCTAGACCTCTGTATTTAATAATTTTCTGCGATTCCCTGAAAGAAGCAGTACCACCGCTTTCACGTGTGCTGTAGTGGAGGTAGGTACTGGCCAGTGTGGCAGCGCACGTGTAGTCCCATACCACTTGCTTACCATCCTTCCAAGGTAGCAAGGTGACCCCATCAGGGCGCTTCTGAGGGTCGTTAGGTCTGGATAAGTGTGGTTCTCTTTGTGCCGGGCAGCGGGCTGTGGCGAGGCTCCTCTTGATGATGTCGTTGACTTCTTCATGTCTTGCAATCTTACCCTGTGATTTACGACATACCAGACCATGACGACCATATTGGTCTGCCATCGCAGTTCCGCAGATGCACCTATGTTCGGTGAGGATGGGGGCGGCAAGGCGAAGGGCAACTCCAATGCGGAGAGCGTCATGACTGAGGCGAGTTCCCAGGGCTGCATTGGGCACAGCAAATAAAAAATCCCCGGCGTGGGGTGCTGTTACCGCTAGGAGGCGGGCTTTGTTTTCAGCATCAGCGTTGTCAATCATTGCTGTGACAGTCTTTTCCATTATGGGGCTATCCCAGTGGGCCTGCTTGTGGTCTTTTGGGACTTGTGGTCGGGGTTGAGGGTGTGCAATGGTGTCCCATTGTCTGGCTGCTTCGATGAACGTTTGATCATGAGTTCCCGCTGTCTCTCTCATACGCTCTGGTAGGATCTGCCCTACCAATTCGTTGGCTGCTGTACATGAGGATAAGAATGCTGGAAGTGCTACCTCAGTTGCCTTTCGTATGCCTATCCCTCCAAATCTCACTGGTAGTGTTGCTTGGTCCCACTGACTGTCATCTAAATCTAGGTTGAGCGCCTTCCTGAATATTGACCAGAGGAGCTCATCATATTGATTTAGAAGTGGGTTGCCAAAAGTTGGTGCACACCTTAAGAAGTATGTTAGCCTGGGCAAGGTAAGGCACTTTGTGAGAAGGTAGAGGGCATCGTGGGAGTCCAAGTCCCCAATTCTCTCTTCCATCCTCTTTAGGTCTCTAAACTTTTCGTCAAGGACTGCAGCAATGGCATTGTGGCCCAGAGGTGCTCCGAGTAGTGTGCTGTCGGTAGGTTTAACGACTGAGGCTTCTGGTAGAACTGATTTCACTGCTCTAATGATTACTTCACTAGATGCAATAATTTCGCACTTGGAGGGGCTAAGAACGAGACCCATGGACTCCCCCCCGTGTCTTCACCAGCTGTAAGTCTTCTAGCAGGGAATCTTGTGTGCCTGCCAGAGTGCCATCATCCAGGAACCAGATGTTGAGCTCGCTGGACAGTCTGGTTGTAATTTCTCGAACCGCAATGCAAAAGAGGAACGGTGCAAGTGGGTCACCCTGTTGAATTCCCTCTGCTGAGGTGACTTCATGTTTGCCAAACAGGAGGGTTGAGTCTTTGCTGTAGCCTGCTGACACAAACCTGCTCACACAAATATCTTTTCAGCCTTCCTTTTCTTTTCAGCCTTTTCAGCCTTGCATCTTTTCTAGCCTTCCAATCAATTTCTCAGCTACTAGAGAAAGCATGGGTGAAAATAATCGACATGAGTTCAAAACAGCGTTCAGAACATTTTGGGTGTTGGTATACCTTTTGGTGTAGATCAGTATATCATCCGCATATCTAATGATGTGTTCGCTGGGCCTCCTAGTTACTAAGTTTAGGAGTGCATTGATTAACACATTAAACAGAGAAGGACTGTGGACACCTCCCTGTGAAGTACCAAGTTCAAAATATTAAGTATCGCTCTTATGACCTTGTACAGTACACATGACTTCCTGTTGGACAGATAGCCTCTTATCAACCGTAGCAGCCAGCCTGCTCACACAAATATATATATATATATATATATATATATATATATATATATATATATATATATATATATATATATATATATATATATATATATATATATATATATATATATATATATATATATATTAATAAATATGACCGAAAAAGTAAGATTAATAATTCTAACATGAATTTTCTCAATCTTTCGTACATTACGCTTCACTGTTGGAGGTAAATCAAAAATTAATTCTCCAAAATTCATTTTTATTTCTAGTCTGACGCGACACATGCGCGTTTCGTAAAACTTATTACATTTTCAAAGACTTTAGTTCACAAATACACAACTGAATAGAACTTACGTATCTCCGATTTTATATCTACATTTGAGTGAGGTGGGAGGGGTGATGTGGCATTAACACAAAACAGAACAAGAGGGGATATTAATAGGGTATTAAAAGTATCAACACAAGACAGAACACAAACAATGGGTATTGAATAGAAGTGTTTGTAGAAAGCCTATTGGTCCATATTTCTTGATGCTTCTATATTGGAGCGGAGTCTTGAGGTGGGTAGAATATAGTTGTGCAATAATTGGCTGTTGATTGCTGGTGTTGACTTCTTGATGTGTAGTGCCTCGCAAACGTCAAGCCGCCTGCTGTCGCTGTATCTATCGATGATTTCTGTGTTGTTTACTAGGATTTCTCTGGCGATGGTTTGGTTGTGGGAAGAGATTATATGTTCCTTAATGGAGCCCTGTTGCTTATGCATCGTTAAACGCCTAGAAAGAGATGTTGTTGTCTTGCCTATATACTGGGTTTTTTGGAGCTTACAGTCCCCAAGTGGGCATTTGAAGGCATAGACGACGTTAGTCTCTTTTAAAGCGTTCTGTTTTGTGTCTGGGGAGTTTCTCATGAGTAGGCTGGCCGTTTTTCTGGTTTTATAGTAAATCGTCAATTGTATCCTCTGATTTTTGTCTGTAGGGATAACGTTTCTATTAACAATATCTTTCAGGACCCTTTCCTCCGTTTTATGAGCTGTGGAAAAGAAGTTCCTGTAAAATAGTCTAATAGGGGGTATAGGTGTTGTGTTAGTTGTCTCTTCAGAGGTTGCATGGCTTTTCACTTTCCTTCTTATGATGTCTTCGACGAAACCATTGGAGAAGCCGTTATTGACTAGGACCTGCCTTACCCTACAGAGTTCTTCGTCGACTTGCTTCCATTCTGAGCTGTGGCTGAGAGCACGGTCGACATATGCGTTAACAACACTCCTCTTGTACCTGTCAGGGCAGTCGCTGTTGGCATTTAGGCACATTCCTATGTTTGTTTCCAAACAAACATAGTTTGTTTGGAAACATTGGCACATTCCTATGTTTGTTTGGAAACAAACAAACATTTGGAAACAAACAAACAAACAAACAAACAAACAAACATCTGTTGCACGTAACGATGCATAAGCAACAGGGCTCCATTAAGGAACATATAATCTCTTCCCACAACCAAACCATCGCCAGAGAAATCCTAGTAAACAACACAGAAATCATCGATAGATACAGCGACAGCAGGCGGCTTGACGTTTGCGAGGCACTACACATCAAGAAGTCAACACCAGCAATCAACAGCCAATTATTGCACAACTATATTCTACCCACCTCAAGACTCCGCTCCAATATAGAAGCATCAAGAAATATGGACCAATAGGCTTTCTACAAACACTTCTATTCAATACCCATTGTTTGTGTTCTGTCTTGTGTTGATACTTTTAATACCCTATTAATATCCCCTCTTGTTCTGTCTTGTGTTAATGCCACATCACCCCTCCCACCTCACTCAAATGTAGATATAAAATCGGAGATACGTAAGTTCTATTCAGTTGTGTATTTGTGAACTAAAGTCTTTGAAAATGTAATAAGTTTTACGAAACGCGCACGTGTCGCGTCAGACTAGAAATAAAAATGAATTTTGGAGAATTAATTTTTGATTTACCTCCAACAGTGAAGCGTAATGTACGAAAGATTGAGAAAATTCGTGTTAGAATTATTAATCTTACTTTTTCGGTCATATTTAATAATATATGTCTACAGGAAAGACTGCTACCAAAATATACTAATATATATATATATATATATATATATATATATATATATATATATATATATATATATATATATATATATATATATATATATATATATATATATATATATATATATATATATATATATCACCTAAACCCATTATAATAATCCCTATATATTTATTTCTTGACTTCTTTTCAACACATATTGACCTACAACTTTCACATATTCGAGTACGAATGCCAAGCAATGTTTATTAAAACATACGAGTAGATTAAAAAAGTAGAACTACCTTATTCATGGTCGATAACTTCAACTTCAATTATCTCTACGACTGGAATTTCAACTTTGAGTCAACTTAACAAATCCAGCTTCTGAACGATTCTAATAATTTGCGCATATAGTGTGCACAGCTGTCTGTTCTACCATGTTGTCATGCGGATTTTTCATAAACTCCAAACGTTTGAAGTCATACGTTTTTGTCTCTTAATTTGGCGCATATCTATATAAATAAAAAGGAAAATGTTCGCTTGTTCAAAATCGTTAATCTCCGAAAGTTCTTCGCCGATTGCTTTGAAATTTTGACACAACGTTCCATTCAAATACGCACGTGTTTTTATATATCTACCAAATAGATGCCACACCTATAACAGGTAAAAAAACGTTTTTTTAAAAGCACTATCTGTTGCACGTAGGAGCAACACACGCTATACTACATATGTCATGATTCCATTTCAATGTTTTGGATTGCATTGATAAATTTAAATTTTATAGATTTCAATTTATTTCCATTTTGATTTAATTATTCTGTGTGACATTGCATTGGAATTGAGCTGTATTGTTTACTATACCGTTCATTTCGTGAGTATAAGAATAGATGCCACACCTGTGACAGGTAAAATCATGTTTCTTTTTAAAAACAGCACCATCTGTTATTTTTCATTTCGGTTTTTTTAACTGTTCTTATTTTTCAGTGATGGGAACATCAGATCACTTGATGTTCCCATTTTCTGATGGGAACATCAGACCATTTGGGAATGCATCGGACGAGGGAGTGGGAAATGGTGGGGTGGATGAGGGGACGGTGGGATGAGGAGGATGGGAACCGGTGGCTGAGCGAACAGAACACTAGATGCGTGATCCTGAGGCCTGGTCGAGGACCGGGCCGCGGGGACACTAAGCCAAGAAATCATCTCAAAATAACATCTCAAGATAACGGGAGTGGGGGATGGTGGGGGGGGGGCGAGGGAGTTGGGGTTGATGGGGACGAGGAGACGGGGGAATGTTGAATGGTGGGGGAGAACAAGGGGAGTGGGGGATGATGGGGAGGAAAAGGGCACAGGGGAGGGGGAATGCTAAGGAGGACGAGGGGAGTGGGGAAAGGTGGGGGAGGATGAGGGGACGGGGGAGGGAGGGAGATATTGTGTGGAGGACAAGGGATGGGGGAGTGGAGAGTGGTGGGGAGGACTAGGGGACAGGGAAGGTTGCTGTGGCTCAGCAATGCACATGCATTGCTGAGCCACAACACCTGGCCGGGTACAGCTAGTTTAAAATATTGACGAATTTGTTTACAGTAAACTATACTGCCAAATTATATTCTTCAATAATACACATGAAGATCATATGCTATTCTAAAACGATAAGAACAGTAAGTGAACAATTGGTGATATTTTATATTTTTAAAGCCGATTGGAAAATCTGAATTTATCCATATTAAATTTTAGAATTATTTTTGTTTTTCTTGTTTCTCGTGTTACTTTGGTGATCATTTATGAAAAGGTTGAAGCAAAGGTGTGATCCCCCATGGGGCTGGAAAGTGTCGTTGTTATCTCTCTTGGTAGAGGAATATTTTATATCCTGAGCACAGTGAAGGTTTTGGTAATCCATTTGAAGGGATGCTGACCTTCAAGAATGAAGGCTTGGAGGGCTTCAGTGCAGGCGTTAGGGTGAGTTAGCCTAAGCATCTTGATACCAATTAAAGTATTAATTTTAGTGATCACTTACACATGGAATATTCAGTTTCTTCCTCACGTTTAGTAATTTAGTTGTACGAGTGCATCTGAGGATAATCCTCGTGGCTTTGTTTTGCATCTTTTCTAGCCTTCCAATCAATTTCTCAGCTACTAGAGAAAGCATAGGTGCAGAATAATCGACATCCCGCCAAACACACACCGAAACTACGACGTTGATACAACGTTCGAACAAGTTTTAACACCTCCTAACCAGTTATAACAACCAATATAGCAAGTTGTAACAACGTTCTAATACGTCATAAACACGTTAAGCCAAGATGTAACAACTTTATTACAAGTTGTAACAAGCGGAAAATAGAGACAGTTTCGGTTTGTGTTTCCAGGGATGAGTTCAAAACAGCGTTCAGAACATTTTGGGTGTTGGTATACCTTTTGGTGTAGATCAGTATATCATCCGCATATCTAATGATGTGTTCGCTGGGCCTCCTAGTTACTAAGTTTAGGAGTGCATTGATTAACACATTAAACAGAGAAGGACTGTGGACACCTCCCTGTGAAGTACCAAGTTCAAAATATTAAGTATCGCTCTTATGACCTTGGACAGTACACATGACTTCCTGTTGGACAGATAGCCTCTTATCAACCGTAGCAGCCATCCTGCTCACACATTTTAGCAAGTTCGAACAGAATGACGTGTCGGCTAGCAATGCCAAAGGCTGACTTAAGATCTAGGAAAGTGGTATATGACCTGTCAGTATGCAGGCAACCCGTCCTTGCACTTTCGTATAGTCAATATTGACTTATTAAATACGTGCATATGTGACATACTAAACATACTAGTTTACCTTGAAAAGCTTCATAGAAAACACCGACCTTACCTAACCTTCTTAGTATGTTAAGATAAGCATCTTATTGCTTCGTAAATACAATTATTACTTAACCTATTATAGGTGTATTACTTAACCTATTAGAGGAATAGGTTAAGTAATAATTGTAATTCTTCATAGAAAACACCGACCTTACCTAACCTTCTTAGTATGTTAAGATAAGCATCTTATTGCTTCGTAAATACAATTATTACTTAACCTATTATAGGTGTATTACTTAACCTATTAGAGGTATAGGTTAAGTAATAATTGTAATTACGAAGCAATAAGATGCTTATCTTAACATACTAAGAAGGTTAGGTAAGGTCGGTGTTTTCTATGAAGCTTTTCAAGGTAAACTAGTATGTTTACTATGTCACATATGCACGTATTTAATAAGTCAATATTGACTGTAAGAAAGTGCGAGAACGGGTTGATGCAGGACGAGCAAGGCGGTAATTGTGATGTACACAATTTTCATGCATGAAGCCATATATCTGGGGAGACAACAAGTTACTAATTCTGTAAAGGAGACGGTTTAAAACCATCCTCTCAAGACACTTACAGAGACAACTAGTGAGGGAGATAATATTATTATTAGAGCAATAGTACACTAAAAACATCAAGAAAACCTTGTAGATCTGAGGCAAAGTGAAATCGACGCTAGTAATTCCATCTACCATCATACTGTCATGCAAGCAACCTGTCCTCTTAAAAAGAACGTCGCTTTTGGCCGTTTGCCCGTATGACCGAATTTGGATGAAATTTGAAATTGAGAAAAAAATGAAAATAAATTTGGGATTTTTTTTTCAACAACAGTAAGTTAAGGGTCCTCTGATAGGTTAGGTGGGCAGGAAATTCTCATAAAGTTTCAAAACGTTAATTTAAAGTGTCCTCTTATAACCTCTGCGCGTACGCCGGACGACTCAAATAGAAAACGGAACAGAACGTCACTTTTGTGAGTCGATTTCATTTCAAATTACGTCCAAATTTGGCCATATCGCGCATACGAGCCAAAAGTGACGTTATTTTTAAGAGGACGGGTTGATGCAAGAGGAGCCACACATCTATGGTTCATCCAATAAAATCAGCAGACTCCTAGATGTTACTACTGCTCGGCTTAGACTCGGCTATACGTATCTCTGGGAATGTTCATTATCTGCTGATGTAGACCTGACCAAATGTAAACTTTGTCAACGAAATTATTCGCACACCCTCCCTCACTATGTGATGGAGTGCGAAAAGATACGGTAATTCAGACAATTCTATAACAAATGTTCAGGAGATGTGTAAATATTTCATTAAAAATGATCTGCTGTCAAAAGTCTTGGCCAAATTTCTCCAGTTTACTAACTGTAGGTAGTAACTAAGTGATTGTAATCCACCGCTGCCCACTGGATGGGGGGCGGTTATCTTGAGGTTATCTTGAGATGATTTCGGGGCTTTTAGTGTCCCCGCGGCCCGGTCCTCGACCAGGCCTCCACCCCCAGGAAGCAGCCCGTGACAGCTGACTAACACCCAGGTACCTATTTACCAGCTAGGTAACAGGGGCATAGGGTGAAAGAAACTCTGCCCATTGTTTCTCGCCGGCGCCTGGGATTGAACCCAGGACCACAGGATCACAAGTCCCGCGTGCTGTCCGCTCGGCCGACCGGCTCCCTAGTTACTAAGTTACCTAGTTACCTAGTTACCTAGTTACGGTGTGCAGGACAAACATATCAATTGTGACACTAGCTCTTCACATGTCAGTTGCTTAATTTAGAAACTGTACTTGTGGTCGCTCACAAGCCCATTGTTGATGTGAAGATGTGCATTAAATTTTACATTAAATTTAAATTAAATTAATGAGTGTTATTTGCTTAGCTAAAGGAATTATGGAGTCTAGTCCCTGAGCCCATTATGTGCCTCTTAACACAACCGCCCACAAGATGGGTATGGGGTGCATAATAAATGAACTAAACTAAAGTTTCTCTGCATCAGCTCCATCATACGTTCCCCAGTGTGACGATTGGATAAGTTTTCTTTCACCTAATTCATCTGTTCACTTAGCAAAATAAATATATATATATATATATATATATATATATATATATATATATATATATATATATATATATATATATATATATATATATATATATATATACATATATATATATATATTTATTTTATATATATATATATATATATATATATATATATATATATATATATATATATATATATATATATATATATATATATATATATATATATTAGTATATTTTGGTAGCAGTCTTTCCTGTAGACATATATTATTAAATATGACCGAAATAGTAAGATTAATAATTCTAACACGAATTTTCTCAATCTATCGTACATTACGCTTCACTGTTGGAGGTAAATCAAAAATCAATTCTCCAAAATTCATTTTTATTTCTAGTCTATTAAAAAAAAGATTAAAAAAAAAAAAAAAAAATATATATATATATATATATATATATATATATATATATATATATATATATATATATATATATATATATATATATATATATGTCGTACCTAATAGCCAGAACGCACTTCTCAGCCTACTATTCAAGGCCCGATTTGCCTAATAAGCCAAGTTTTCATGAATTAATGTTTTTTCGTCTACCTAACCTACCTAACCTAACCTAACCTAGCTTTTTTTGGCTACCTAACCTAACCTTACCTATAAATATAGGTTAGGTTAGGTTAGGTAGGGTTGGTTAGGTTCGGTCATATATCTACGTTAATTTTAACTCCAATAAAAAAAAATTGACCTCATACATAGAGAAAAGGGTTGCTTTATCATTTCATAAGAAAAAAATTATAGTAAATATATTAATTCAGGAAAACTTGGCTTATTAGGCAAATCGGGCCTTGAATAGTAGGCTGAGAAGTGAGTTCTGGCTACTAGGTACGACATATATATATATATATATATATATATGTCGTACCTAATAGCCAGAACGCACTTCTCAGCCTACTATTCAAGGCCCGATTTGCCTAATAAGCCAAGTTTTCATGAATTAATGTTTTTTCGTCTACCTAGCCTACCTAACCTAACCTAACCTAGCTTTTTTTGGCTACCTAACCTAACCTTACCTATAAATATAGGTTAGGTTAGGTTAGGTAGGGTTGGTTAGGTTCGGTCATATATCTACGTTAATTTTAACTCCAATAAAATAAAATTGACCTCATACATAGAGAAAAGGGTTGCTTTATCATTTCATAAGAAAAAAATTATAGTAAATATATTAATTCAGGAAAACTTGGCTTACTAGGCAAATCTGGCCTTGAATAGTAGGCTGAGAAGTGAGTTCTGGCTACTAGGTACGACATATATATATATATATATATATATATATATATATATATATATATATATATTGTACCTAGTAGCCAGAACGTCATGCTCGACCTACTATGCAAGGCCCAATTTGCCTAATAAGCCAAGTTTTCCTGAATTTATATATTTTTTAATATTTGTTTCTTATGAAATGAGAAAGCTATCCATTTCATTATGTATGAGTTATTTTTTTTAAATTTGAGTTAAAACTAACGTAGATATATGACCAAACCGAACCAACCCTACCTAACCTAACCTATCTTAACTTAACCTAACCTAACCTAACCTAACCTAACCTATCTTAACTTAACCTAAACTAGCACAGTTAAGTCAATAATTTATAATTATTGACTTAATAATAATTTAATATAATATAATAATAATAATTCAAATAAACTAATTGGAAACAATTTATTGAAAATAAAAAAATCACTCGGCCTATTAGGCAAATCGGGCCTTGCATGGTAGGCCGAGAAGTGTGTTCTGGCTACTAGGTACAACATATAAATATATATATATATATATCATAAAATGGAGGAAAGGGTCCTTAAAGATATTGTTAATCGAAACGTTATCCCTACAGACAAAAATCAGAAGATACAATTGACGATTTACTATAAAACCAAAAAAACGGCCAGCCTACTCATGAGAAACTCTCCAGACACAAAGCAGAACGCTTTAAAAAAAGACCAACGTCGTCTATGCCTTCAAATGCCCACTTGGGGACTGTAAGCTTCGAAGAACTCAGTATATAGGCAAGACGACAACATCTCTTTCCAGGCTATTAACGATGCATAAGCATCAGGGCTCCATTAAGGAACATATAATCTCTTCCCGCAACCAGACCATCACCAGAGAAATCTTAACAAACAACACAGAAATCATCGATAGATACAGCGATAGCAGGCGGCTTGACATCTGCGAGGCACTACACATCAAGAAGTCAACACCAGCAATCAACAGCCAATTAATGCACAACTATATTCTACCCACTTCAAGACTCCGCTCCAATATAGAAGCATCAAGAAATATGGGCCAATAGGCCCTCTGCAATTACTTCCATTCTTACCTTCAATACCCATTGTTTCGTGTTCTGTCTTGTGTTGAAAGTTTGTTTTCACCTCATCCAAAACTGTTGTAACATATCACCTCACTCAAATGCAGGTATAAAAAATCGAAGATGTTTAAGCTCTATTGCACTCTCTTGGAACAGTGCAATTATAGTTCCCATTCCAAAACCTAAAGACCCAGGAAATCCAAGACCCATCTAATTACAAGCTGTCTGGCCAAAACTGCAGAAAGAATGGCCCTTAATCGAATTGAATGGAAAGCCAATCCACTACACCAAAATATGTTTGCTTACAGAAAAGACCACAGAATGCCTTACCTCCCTCCTGGATAAAATCAATGACAAACCTGGAATCCTTATTTTTCTAGACCTTGAAAAAGCCTTCGAGTTAGCCAGTGCTCCAGCTACACTGTGCTGCCTTGTGGATAAGGAAATCAAAGGACACGCTCTTGCTTTTGCCAAAGGACGCCTGCTTAACCGAGAAGCTAAAGTCATATTCCAAGGAAAAACATCGACCTCAAAGAGGCTGGAAAATGGAACTCCGCCGGAAGGAATACCAGGCCCCTTCCTCTTCAACTGTCTCATGGAACAATTCATGAAGCTCAAGCTACCAAAAGCCAAACTTCTTAACTATGCAGACGACTTTGTGGTCATCATCAATGGCAAAGGTGCAAGGAACCATGTACAAAAATGCCTAGATATTATCAGCAGGGAAGCGGTACGCATAGCAGTGAAAATAAACAGCAATAAAACCAAAGCAATGGCCGTTAAAATGAGAACTCAGGACATCTGGGGCCAGATTCACGAAAGCACTTACGCAAGCACTTACGAACGTGTACATATTTCCTCAATCTTCGACGGCTTTGGTTACATTTATTAAACAGTTTACAAGCATGAAAACTTGCCAATCAACTGTTGTTATTGTTATAAACAGTCTCCTAGTGCTTCGGAGCTCATTAACTGTTTAATTATTGTAAACAAAGCCGCCAAAAATTGAGAAAAGATGTACAGGTTCGTAAGTGCTTGCGTAAGTGGTTTCATGAATCCGACCCCAGACTCGCAGTACAAGGACAAGAAATTGAGTGGGTTATCTTTTTTCAATACCTAGGAGTCATAATAGACAGCCAGTTGAAATTCACTCAAGAAATTGAATATCTTCGGCAACGCTGTAAAGCCAGAAACTCAGCTTTGCGCTCCCTGACCAGTCTTAGAGATGGTGCATCTCTACCAGTACTCAAAATGTACTCCGTTCAAGCAGTTAGGTCACTCATTGACTATGTTGCTCCTGCTCCTACATCCCTCAGTGATAACCAGTGGGAGAAACTGGAAGTGTCTCAAAATGATGCTCTGGGAACAATGCTGGGAGCACCTATATGGACGCGTCGAGAGAACCTTAGAATGGAAACAAATTTACCAGCATTAGAAAACAGGATGAAACAAAGGATTGCCACCATATTAGGAAAAGTTACTGGAACAACCGCCAGGCTGTCAATCAAAGACAGCATACAGAGATCCTTTCAGAAAAACCTACAGTATAGAACAAGCTCATGGATGGATAATGTGGTCAAGATTTTAGAGAAAATGGACATGAAATGGATCATTAAAAACAAAGGGGAAGATAGACCATATCAACACTCTCGACAGCCTCCTCCATGGGAAGAATCGAATCTAAAGATAATCATTGAAAGATTACCAGTTAAAAAATCAGCATGTGACCCGCAGAGGCTCAAGGAAGTAATAGGGCAACAAATGGAAACTATCTCAAGACCGACAACGACTCACATCTTCACAGACGGATCAGTTGATCAAGACAGTCTCCGTGGTGTAGTGGTAAGACACTCGCCTGGCGTTCCGCGAGCGCTATGTCATGGGTTCGTATCCTGGCCGGGGAGGATTTACTGGGCGCAATTCCTTAACTGTATCCTCTGTTTAACGCAACAGTAAAATGTGTACTTGGATGAAAAAACGATTCTTCGCGGCAGGGGATCGTATTCCAGGGACCATAGGATTAAGGACTTGCCCGAAACGCTACGCGTACTAGTGGCTGTACAAGAATGTAACAACTCTTGTATATATCTCAAAAAAAAAAAAAAAAAAAAAGAGGTTCTGCTGGGGCAGCAGTTTACACTACCAACCATGAAGTTTACTGGAGCATGAATAGTGGCTGCTCAACATTGCAAACAGAATTATATGCCCTGAAGGAGGCAATAAACTATACAATTGAGAATAATTTACATGAGGTCATCATTCATACCGACTCTAAATCTTCGCTCCAGGCATTGTTATCCAGTCAGCACAGAGATAATATACATCTCCTCACAGAAATTCAACAGATAGGAAAAGATGCCCATAATCGAGGGCTGTCAATCACCCTAAATTGGATACCAAGTCACATTGGCATAGATGGTAATGAAAAGGCAGACTCACTAGCAAAAACTGCCACTGCTCTACCTGTTGTACAGGTTCAAATACCTCCAAGTTTCTCACAGATAAAGGAGCAAATCAAGAAGAAAATATTCTCAACTATCAAAAGTCGCCACAGAGCCAAAGTAGCGGAAGGAAGATCCACTGCGATATGGTACGAACAAGCCACTGGTTACTCCTCTTTCAAGCCTGGCAAAAAGATATCCAGAGACATTGCAGTAGCCATACACAGACTCAGACTTGGTTACAAGTGCTGCTGGGAGGTAATGAACCCAATAGTTAAAGAGTGTCATATCTGTGGAACTGAAGCAGAGGCACCACTATTGCACTACTTACTGGAATGTGAAGCTACTGAACCCCTGCGCATCAAACTCAACATTAATCCAACGACAGCAGCTGCATTAGATGCACATTCCACCGCGACTACAATGATTAGAAAAGCTGTTGAGGAATGGGACTCATTAGTGAGCATTCTGCATCACCATCCGCCACCAAGATAATGTTAATAAAACAAGATTAAAACCAGTGCACTAAAACAGAAGAGATAAATAAGCAGGGAAAAAGGAGAAGTCTCCTCCTCCATTTTAAACTTAGACCCAAATATCACAGGAAAAAGGTTATCAGGTATAACCAAACTCAATTACGGGCTCACCATAGCCCGTGCTACATGGACACTCCGTCCTGAGTAGCTAAATCTTTAATAACAACAACATTAAGCTCTATTCAGTTATAAGTTGTGTATGTGTGTAAACTAAAGTCTTTGAAAATGTAATAAGCTTTACGAAACGCGCTCAAGTGTCGCGTCAAACTAGAAATAAAAATGAATTTTGGAGAATTGATTTTTCATTTACCATCAACAGTGAAAAGAAACATAAGAAAGATCGAGAAAATTCGTGTTAGAATTATTAATCTTACTTTTTCGGTCATATTTAATAATATATGTCTACAGGAAAGACTGCTACCAATATATATATATATATATATATATATATATATATATATATATATATATATATTTTTTTTTTTTTTTTTTTTTTTAAATATATATAGGGGGGTACCACCACTGGTGCAATTAAAGGGACCCACTTCTTCTTTTCTTCACTTCTGTTCACTTCTCCTACCACCCCCTTTTTTTTTTTATTATGATGTACACTTTATTATGCAAGGTTATACAGTTACATATCTGATTTTATACAAAAAATAAACATTAAGAGGACACAAGAAAAAGTTCGCTTCCTACAGGCTGTAGATTTCCTCGAACTCCTCCGACGCCGGGCAGGAACCGAGGATGCAGCGAGCATTCCCCCTCTGGATCGCGACACTGAGGCGCTGAAAGAGAAAACTTGCTGCTCTAGGGTCTCTTGTGGTGTCAATGAGCTTGGAACCAAGATCCTTAAGAAACCTTCTTGCACTCTCACCCCATGGGCCTAGGGTCTCAGACCCTATTGGAACGAAATTGTACCTTTGATCTAATTGCCTGTACTTGACTGACTTTTGTTTTTTTTTGTTCTGACAGGTTTTTGTAACCTGTTTTATATATATATATATATATATATATATATATATATATATATATATATATATATATATATATATATATATATATATATGTTATATTTATACATTTCAGAGGGGAAATGCGTGCTGTATCTTGGGTACGCACCCGACCCTCGAAGAGCTGGAAGAGGTCTTCGAACACTGGTATATTGTTATATAAGTGTGTGTTTTCTGTACTGTAACATTGCAATAAAATGAAATAAAAAATAATAATAATAGGGGTGGTAGGAGAGGAAAAGATTAAAGTATTCAGTGAGAATCGACAAGGTCTTCTCTAAACACTATTTATTTTCTTCTTCGAGGATGTGGGTCCCTTTAATTAAACCAGTGGTGGTACCCCCTATATATATATATATATATATATATATATATATATATATATATAACTGAAAACTCACACCCCAGAAGTGACTCGAACCCATACTCCCAGAAGCAACGCATCTGGTATGTACAAGACGCCTTAATCCACTTGACCATCACGACCGGACAAAATGAGGTGATTCGCATTTGTGTTCCTCACGTGTTGCCCCAAAGAATGAGGTGATTTGGTAAAATGCTATGCCCAAGATAACTATCCGAGTGCCGGCGGTGGGGTGGTTCAAATAGCCTCGGCTATCACCTCATTTTGTCCGGTCGTGATGGTCAAGTGGATTAAGGCGCCTTGTACATACCAGATGCGTTGCTTCTGGGAGTAAGGGTTCGAGTCACTTCTGGGGTGTGAGTTTTCAGTTGCATATGTCCTGGGGACCATTCAGGCTTGTTCGCATTTGTGTTCCTCACGTGTTGCCCCAAAGAATGAGGTGATTTGGTAAAATGCTATGCCCAAGATAACTATCCGAGTGCCGGCGGTGGGGTGGTTCAAATAGCCTCGGCTATCACCTCATTTTGTCCGGTCGTGATGGTCAAGTGGATTAAGGCGTCTTGTACATACCAGATGCGTTGCTTCTGGGAGTATGGGTTCGAGTCACTTCTGGGGTGTGAGTTTTCAGTTGCATATGTCCTGGGGACCATTCAGGCTTGTTCGCATTTGTGTTCCTCACGTGTTGCCCCAAAGAATGAGGTGATTTGGTAAAATGCTATGCCCAAGATAACTATCCGAGTGCCGGCGGTGGGGTGGTTCAAATAGCCTCGGCTATCATCTCATTTTGTCCGGTCGTGATGGTCAAGTGGATTAAGGCGTCTTGTACATACCAGATGCGTTGCTTCTGGGAGTATGGGTTCGAGTCACTTCTGGGGTGTGAGTTTTCAGTTGCATATGTCCTGGGGACCATTCAGGCTTGTTCGCATATATATATATATATATATATATATATATATATATATATATATATATATATATATATATGTCGTACCTAGTAGCCAGAACGCACTTCTCAGCCTACTATGCAAGGCCCAATTTGCCTAATAAGCCAAGTTTTCATGAATTAATTGTTTTTCGACTACCTAACCTACCTAACCTAACCTAACCTAACTTTTTCGGCTACCTAACCGAACCTAACCTATAGAGATAGGTTAGGTTAGGTTAGGTAGGGTTGGTTAGGTTCGGTCATATATCTACGTTAATTTTAACTCCAATAAAAATAATTTACCTCATACATAATGAAATGGGTAGTTTTATCATTTCATAAGAAAAAAAGTAGAGAAAATATAATAATTCAGGAAAACTTGGCTTATTAGGCAAATCGGGCCTTGCATAGTAGGCATAAACGTGTGTTCTGGCTACTAGGTACGACATATATATATATATATATATATATATATATATATATATATATATATATATATATATAATATGGAAGGGAGTACCACCTCTAGCTGGAAGAAGGGGGACCCATAGCCTCGGAGGAAACCACGCATAACGCATTAGAGGGAATGTTTAGATCCCCTCCAATACAGTTTCTGTGTGCTTTTCTCCTACCACCCCCTTCCTTAAATATTTTTTGTGCTTTATTATGTATTTGATGGTTACAAGATATACATGGGTTGATACAAAAATAATAAATACAAAAAATAATTATATATATATATATAATATATATATATATATATATATATATATATATATATATATATATATATATATATATATATATGTCGTACCTAGTAGCCAGAACGCACTTCTCTGCCTACTATTCAAGGCCCGATTTGCCTAATAAGCCAAGTTTTCATGAATTAATTGTTTTTCGACTACCTAACCTACCTAACCTAACCTAACCTAACCTTTTCTGCTACCTAACCTAACCTAACCTATAAAGATAGGTTAGGTTAGGTTAGGTAGGGTTGGTTAGGTTTGGTCATATATCTACCTTAATTTTAGCTCCAATAAAAAAAAATTGACCTCATACATAATGAAATGGGTAGCTTTATCATTTCATAAGAAAAAAATTAGAGAAAAGACATTAATTCAGGAAAACTTGGCTTACTAGGCAAATAGGGCCTTGCATAGTAGGCCGAAAAGTGCATTCTGGCTACTAGGTACGACATATATATATATATATATATATATATATATATATATATATATATATATATATATATATATATATATATATATATATATATATGTATATGTATATATATGCAACAAAGATCACAAAAACACTGATCCAAGTATGCAGAAAAACCACATGTAAAAAATAAAGAATTCTAAACGCGTTTTCTGCTCAATTCGCCTTCATGAGAGCATTTTTAGAATAAAAAAAATGCTCTGATGAAGGCGAATTGAGCCGAAAACGCAGTTTAGCATTTTCTATTTCTACCATGTGATTTTTCCGCATACTTGGATCAGTTTTTGTGATCATTGTTGCATATACTGTATATCCGATCTTTCATCGACAAAAGGAATTAACTAGGTACACAATATAACGCAACCTTTCTCTCTATTAAAGGAGCTGTGTGAGAAAAGCTACGCTACCACAGCTACGGAGGCCTGAATCAAAATAACAGCGATGGCCCCCACTGACCAATGATAGTGACATTAACCCAGACGTTTATCCAGCAAGAGTTCACCGCCGACCACTGACAACATTGTCCATTGTAAGGGGTTGCCACTCAGGCAATACCAGCCACAGATACGCCTCCACCACCACCCCAGTCTCGCGCCGCTGCTCGCTGCAGCGAGGCGCATGTCCACCTGTGGTTGTACGCACTCTTAACGTTATGGTACTTATAAATGAAAATAAACAAGACATGAGGACAGTGCTTAGTGAGAGTAACGCCCATGTAGGGTGCCGTGACGTAGTGCCTGCTGGAATGTGTCTCTGTAACCCCTGTAAGTTACGTTCTGCCTGTGAGTAACACCATTGCTTGCAGTGATAACATCGTTCTTCCGTTCAGCCCTTGTCTACTCACCTCGTGTGTAGGTGCGTATGCTGACAGATAAGACGATCACCAGGAGATTGTATCGTTAATTTGTCTCTATGAAAATATATAAACTGATAATTATCTCAGCTACAGAGAAAGTGTCGTACAGCACAAACATGTCTCACTGACTCGCACAACACTGCCAGAC
>NC_091153.1:17808642-17827927 GCF_040958095.1 Procambarus clarkii
TGTACACAGAGAACTGTACCATGTACACAGAGAACTGTACCATGTACACAGAGAACTGTACCATGTACACAGAACTGTACCATGTACACAGAACTGTACCATGTACACAGAGAACTGTACAATGTACACAGAACTGTACCATGTACACAGAGAACTGTACCATGTACACAGAGAACTGTACCATGTACACAGAGAACTGTACCATGTACACAGAGAACTGTACCATGTACACAGAAAACTGTACCATGTACACAGAGAAATTACATAATCGTGATATATCACTGATAAAATCCACAGTAGCCGTGATGAGGATTCGAACCTATGCGCTGGGTGTTCCGAGACTATATCGTGGCGGAGTCGTTTATAGCATGCATTTTGGAATACTTAGCGCTTAGGTTCGAGTCCTCATCACGGCTCCTGTGGCTTTTTTGTACCATGTGGGCCTCCAGTGCCGGACTTGATATCTTCTTTGGTCAATATTATCACTGGACGTTGGACGTGGCATGTCTCGTGCTGTGGAGGAACTCTGTGGTTGTCTGAGAGTGTCGCTGATCTTACAACAAAGGCGTGTTCATGTTCTAAAGAATCCCATAGTTGCTGCACCCCCTCAGCGTCTTCACTGAGGTAATCAAAGTTCAGGATTTACATGTTTCGTGTATTCCTTATGAAGTACTATCTTGAGGTTATCTTGAGATGATTTCGGGGCTTTTTAGTGTCCCCGCGGCCCGGTCCTCGACCAGGCTTCCACCCCCCAGGAAGCAGCCCGTGACAGCTGACTAACACCCAGGTACCTATTTTACTGCTAGGTAACAGGGGCATAGGGTGAAAGAAACTCTGCCCATTGTTTCTCGCCGGCGCCTGGGATCGAACCCAGGACCACAGGATCACAAGTCCCGCGTGCTGTCCGCTCGGCCGACCGGCTCCCTCGAGATGAAGATACTAAGATGAAATAGAGTTTTCTTGCGGAAAATTGTGGAGAAATGTAATACGTTATCTGTTAGAGTGTATCTTCCGTTTAATATCTTCATTATTTGGCGTCGGTGATGACTTGAGGGACTTGAAGAAGGTGTAAAGTGTGACGAGTTCAATTTAAGATCATACTCATCACAGAAATTATCATCATATTTCATATTTTCGGGGCTCATTTGTAAGTTGGTCTGTTATTTAACATCTTTGATGACGAGAGTGTGTATGTTACATTCACATTTCTTGAAAGTACGATTTTGAAACGTGAGATTTTTATGTTTGAGATATATACAAGAGTTGTTACATTCTTGTACAGCCACTAGTACGCGTAGCGTTTCGGGCAAGTCCTTAATCCTATGGTCCCTGGAATACGATCCCCTGCCGCGAAGAATCGTTGTTACATCCAAGTACACATTTTACTGTTGCGTTAAACAGAGGCTACAGTTAAGGAATTGCGCCCAGTAAATCCTCCCCGGCCAGGATACGAACCCATGACATAGCGCTCGCGGAACGCCAGGCGAGTATCTTACCACTACACCACGGAGACTGCTTTTAGCGTTTTATTGGCGATGGATATGTTCTTTTCCGGTCCAGAAAGCTGAATAAGAAGAGTTTTCTCTTGTTAATGCGAAAGTGTTCTCAAACTGACATTCAGAATTCATAAACCAAGAAGTCTCCGTGGTGTAGTGGTAAGATACTCGCCTGGCGTTCCGCGAGCGCTATGTCATGGGTTCGTATCCTGGCCGGGGAGGATTTACTGGGCGCAATTCCTTAACTGTAGCCTCTGTTTAACGCAACAGTAAAATGTGTACTTGGATGAAAAAACGATTCTTCGCGGCAGGGGATCGTATTCCAGGGACCATAGGATTAAGGACTTGCCCGAAACGCTACGCGTACTAGTGGCTGTACAAGAATGTAACAACTCTTGTATATATCTCAAAAAAAAAAAAAAAAAAAAAAAAAAAAGAAGAAGAAAGCTCAGGCAACTCGTGGCCATCTTGGTAAAGATCCAGGGGCCAGATTCACGAAAGCACTTACGAACCTGTACATCTTTTGTCAATCTTTGGTGGCTTTGTTTCCAATTATTAAACAGTTAATGAGCTCCGAAGCATCAGGAGGCTGTTTATAACAATAACAACAGTTGAATGGGAAGTTTTCATGCTTGTAAACTGTTTAATAAATGTAACCAAAGCCGTCAAAGATTGAGGAAAGATGTACACGTTCGTAAGTGCTTGCGTAAGTGCTTTCATGAATCTGGCCCCAGGTTATCAAGCAATTTTTGAAAAGCTGTTTTAATTGTGGTGTCATTCATATTTGTTAAAAAAAATCAGTATTTCTGAAGTATTTTAATAATTACTCATGCATGGTGAGTGGTGCAGAACATCTGCTGCATATGACATCATCATCAAAATATTACATTGTCAAAAATACTTGCCTTGGAAAAAAATTCATCCTGAAAATACTGCGTTGCTAATAATAAAAAAATTAGCTGATCTCTCTTCCATTGGCAGATGTAACACACACACACATACGGGGGCCTCGTAGCCTGGTGGATAGCGCGCAGGACTCGTAATTCTGTGGCGCGGGTTCGATTCCCGCACGAGGCAGAAACAAATGGGCAAAGTTTCTTTCACCCTGAATGCCCCTGTTACCTAGCAGTAAATAGGTACCTGGGTGTTAGTCAGCTGTCACGGGCTGCTTCCTGGGGGTGGAGGCCTGGTCAAGGACCGGGCCGCGAGGACACTAAAAGCCCCGAAATCAACTCAAGATAACCTCAAGATAACCCTTCACCTTCACGATCTGTCTAGTAGAACGTCTTCTTTCCAAATGTTCAATGTCACTACTTTCATTAGTTAAAATGTTCTCAACCGTCTTCATCCTTAATACCTTTAAACAATATTTGTTAAAGAAGTCTACAGGATAAACCATATTTCTCCTATTATTGGTGTTCTGTGTAGTTTGGTATCATAATAAGTCTTTGACGCTTTAATAAATTTGTCATTGGCATTATTCCCAAATTCCCCATTAGTCTTTGGTATTCAAACCAAATTCACCTTCAGATAGCCAATGTTAACAATAACATAAAATATGATAGAAAGTTCCTTGGGATATACACAGACAAGAGGCCTAGCTTCAGCACCCACATACAACCAAAAAATACAACACATACATAGCCAAAAAAGTATTAAAAACTGTCGGGTTATTTTCAAATCAGATATTTTGTTCCCCATTCTGCTCTCCTTTCACTGTACTCCCGCCAAACACACACCGAAACTACGACGTTGGTACAACGTTCGAACAAGTTTTAACACTTCCTAACCAGTTATAACAACCAATATAGCAAGTTGTAACAACGTTCTAATACGTCATAAACACGTTAAGCCAAGATGTAACAACTTTATTACAAGTTGTAACAAGCGGAAAATAGAGACAGTTTCGGTTTGTGTTTCCATACACAAATAAATATAAAATATTATATTAAATAAAGCATAGATGCTTTATTTAGAAATAAAAGCAAAATGTGCTAATTACATCCTAATAGTTTCCTACATAGTGCTTGAAGCTCACACTGTATCTTCTACTACCTACTTCCCCAATATATGTGCCTAAGCCATTCAACTTAACCATTGTAATCACTGTTATCAACTTATATCATAGGTGTTATGTTGAATGCAAATTTTGCTACAATGTACATATTAATATACTTCAGATTTTGTTACTAATTACCTACTTAAATTATCTGTTAGATTAAGGACCTGCCCTAAATGCTATGCGTGTTTTTTGATTTTGCAAGACTGTAAAAACATAAATGTTATGTACTCTAAGCATAAGAAAGAATCTGCTTCCTGGGGGTGGAGGCCTGGTCGAGGACCGGGCCGCGGGGACACTAAAGCCCCGAAATCATCTCAAGATAACCTCTCAAGATAAGCCAATGTACTTTCGTGTCTATATAAAATAAAAAAATAAAGAAGTGTGCTAAAATATTTGATTCTCTGGAATTTTCAATTAGAAGCATCCGCTCCCAAGACATAACCCATTTCCCCATACTAGTTGAATTTGGCCTGATGCTTATATTAGAGGTCATGTCTCAAAAACCTCCCCACACCAGAATTATGAACCCAACCCTTAACCTCATCATTTAACATCAAGGAAGCATAGAACATAACATAGAACGAAAAGGCAATGTAAAGGACCTGGGTGTACTCATGTCGGAAGACCTTACCTTTAAAGAACACAATAAAGTAGCCGTCACAACTGCAAGAAAAATGACAGGTTGGATAACAAGAACTTTTCACACTAGAGATGCTATACCGATGATGATACTTTTCAAAACTCTTGTGCTCTCTAGAGTGGAGTACTGCTGCACAATGACAGCACCTTTCAAAGCTGGAGAAATTGCTGACCTGGAGAGCGTGCAGAGATCCTTTACTGCTAGAATCCACTCAATAAAACACCTAAACTATTGGGACCGACTAAAGAGCCTAAATCTGTACTCCCTTGAGCGCAGGCGGGAGAGATACATAATAATTTACACGTGGAAAATATTAGAGGGGCTGGTCCCAAACCTGCACACAGAAATAACATCACATGAGATCATAAGACATGGCAGGATGTGCAGAATACCCCCGTTGAAAAGTGGAGGTGCAACTGGTACTCTGAGAGAGAACTCTATCAACATCAGAGGCCCGAGACTGTTCAACACGCTTCCGCTACACATAAGGGGCATAACTAGCAATCCCCTCACAGTGTTCAAGAGAGAACTGGATAAGCACCTCCAAAGGATACCTGATCAACCAGGCTGTGACTCATACGTCAGGCTGCGAGCAGCCGCGTCCAACAGCCTGGTTGATCAGTCCAGCAACCGGGAGGCCTGGTCGACGACCGGGCAGCGGGGACGCTAAGCCCCGGAAGCACCTCAAGGTATGGTAAGCATATTTTGAAGAGAACAGCTATATACACTTTCGTGCATTGATCACCTCCTCAGTGACCCGTATGATCCTTAATGATCTCAGGCTGGGATAGGAAGAATAGTGATCCTGATAGCGGTTATCTTCCATGGTATAGAGAAGCGCCACTTTTTCTTTCTTGGATGATGTCGTGAACCTGATTCATTCTGAGTGCAGTTGTAGTAATATATTTCGATGGATGGTCGTTTTCGATAAAGAAGTCTTGAAGGACGTCTGTCCAAGGGGCTGCCCAAGGGCGTCTGCCCAAGGGCGTCTGCCCAAGGGGCTGCCCAAGGGCGTCTGTCCAAAGGGCTGCCCAAGGGCGTCTGTCCAAAGGGCTGCCCAAGGGCGTCTGCCCAAGGGGCTGCCCAAGGGCGTCTGCCCAAGGGGCTGCCCAAGGGCGTCTGTCCAAAGGGCTGCCCAAGGGCGTCTGCCCAAGGGGCTGCCCAAGGGCGTCTGCCCAAGGGCGTCTGCCCAAGGGGAAATAATCTGAACTTGAGCAATCTGAACAAATCCACAAGAGCCGTGACGAGGATTCGAACCTACGTTCGAGATCATCCTAGACGCTTGAGCAATCTGTGGTTCAAGTTGAGAGGCACATTCAGATAGTTCCTTTTGATTTAGAGGTGATCTACTGTAGACTGAGAACAATTTGTCCATAAATGCTTGAAAATTATTAATTCCATGAACTTCTCTCACTAAATTACCTATAGCAAGTTCTAATCTATGATTAAGAATTTTTCAGGAAAAGTACATATATAACTGCAGAGTTACAAACATAATGTTGGATTAATAGATAGAGCTAGTAATTAATATTAGAAGGGGCCTCGTAGCCTGGTGGATAGCGCGCAGGATTCGTAATTCTGTGGCGCGGGTTCGATTCCCGCACGAGGCAGAAACAAATGGGCAAAGTTTCTTTCACCCTGAATGCCCCCTGTTACCTAGCAGTAAATAGGTACCTGGGAGTTAGTCAGCTGTCACGGGCTGCTTCCTGGGGGTGGAGGCCTGGTCGAGGACCGGGCCGCGGGGACACTAAAAAGCCCCGAAATCATCTCAAGATAACCTCAAGATAGTACATACAATATCTAAAGCCACTAATACGCATAGCGTTTCGGGCAAGGTGTGGAGGGGAAAAACACTTAGACTAGAACGTAATAGTAATTGGGAGTAAAGTCAAAATTGCGGTGAAAAGGGAAATAAAAAAAGAATAGGGGGGGGGGTATGATGGCAGAAATCAGCAATTGTACAAGTTGATCAACAAACAACATTATTTTGACGCAAGACATGGGTTGACATTTAGGGGGTAAGGTAGGTTACATGGAGTTAATTGGGCAGTACTTAGTTCTACTCTTAAACTGGTTGAGTGAGGTACAGCCTTTGACATGATTGGGGTAGGTCATTCCACATTCTGGGTCCCTTGAATTGTAGAGCATTTCTAGTTTGGTTAAGTCGCACTCTTGGAATATCAAAAAGGTATTTGTTTCTGGTGTGGTGCTCATGAGTTCTGTTACAACCTTCTAGGAAACTTTTAAGGTCAGGATTGACATTGCAGTTCAGAGTTTTGAATGTATAGAATACACATGAGAGGATGTGCAGTGACTTAATATCTAACATATTCAAAAATTTAAGTAAGGGTACCGAGTGATGTCTGGGGCCAGAGTTAGATATTGTTCTAATAGCAGCTTTGTGTTGAGTAATTAGAGGACGTAAATGATTTTGGGTAGTAGAACCCCAAGCACAAATACCATAGTTGAGATAAGGATAGATGAGAGAGTAATAGAGAGTCACCAGGGCAGGGCGAGGTACAAAATATCTGATCTTAGAAAGAATGCCAACAGTTTTAGAAACCTTTTTTTGCTATATTTAGAATGTGTCCCTGGAAATTCAGCTTGTTATCGATGAGGACACCAAGGAATTTACCATCAACTTTATTACTAATTTGGATATTGTTTATTCTTAAATTAATTTGATTTGAAGATTTATTACCAAGCAAAGTATAGAAAGTTTTGTCACTGTTAAGCGTGAGTTTGTTAGCAGTTAACCAAAGATGGACTTTATTTAATTCAGTATTCACTGTGACATTTAGAGCAAGAGGGTCAGGACTGGAGAAAAGGAAGGTTGTGTCATCAGCAAATAGAATTGGTTTGAGGTGTTGAGAGGCATTTGGAAGATCATTAATGTAGATGAGAAAGAGGAGAGGTCCAAGTATGCTGCCCTGTGGAACACCATTGTTGACGGGTAGTGTGGGAGAAATTGAATTATTCACAGAAACATACTGGAGCCTGTCAGTAAGGTAAGACTGAAGGTATTGGAGGAAGTGACCTCTGACTCCACAATGATGTAATTTAAGAAGGTTTTGGTGGTTGACAGTGTCATAAGCTTTACGCAGGTCCATAAATAACCCAACAGGGAACTCATTTTTATCAAGAGCTGTATGTATCAAGTTAATCATACTAATAAGTGCATCGTTAGTGCTTTTTTGTGGGTCTGAAGCCATGTTGGCAAGAATGAGTATATTGTGTTTAGGTAGATAAGAGTAAAGTTTTCAATTTTTTTTTACAAGTTTGGCAGAATTGATATAGGTCTGAAGTTGTTGACATCAGTGAGATCACCACATTTATGGCCTGGGGTTACTCTCGCTTTTTTTTAGTATATCTGGAAAGGTTTGGAGTTCAAGTGACTTGTTGTAGAGCAATGCAATGACAGGAGCTAAAAATGTGCAGGCTTTTTTGTAAATTAAAGTTGGTATCTCATCAAGGGCACTAGACTTTGTTTTAAGGGAAAGGATTATCTCATTAACATCAGTAGAGTTAGCAGGCGTTAGGTACAGAGACTGTGGAGAGTTACCTGTAAGGTAGTCCTTGACATTAGTACTGGAAGATGTAATATCATTAGCAAGGGATGACCCAATGGATGAGAAGAACCTATTGAATTCAATAGCAGTATCAGAGGCTGAAAGCAAACCATCGTCATTGGATAGGAGTATTGACTTTTTATTTAAAACAGTTTTTGATTACAATATTTAGGAAATAGTGTTCCATGTTCCAGTCCCAGATTATTATATCAGGGTAATGTTCCTTGAGAATTGTTGCACCGCCAGATTTGACACTAAGCATGACGCCCCATCACGGAGCCGGTCCGAGGGAGCCGGTCGGCCGAGCGGACTGCACGCTGGACTTGTGATCCTGTGGTCCTGGGTTCGATCCCAGGCGCCGGCGAGAAACAATGGGCAGAGTTTCTTTCACCCTATGCCCCTGTTACCTAGCAGTAAAATAGGTACCTGGGTGTTAGTCAGCTGTCACGGGCTGCGTCCTGGGGGTGGAGGCCTGGTCGAGGACCGGGCCGCGGGGACACTAAAAAGCCCCGAAATCATCTCAAGATAACCTCAAGATAACCATCACTAGCAAATGCTTCAAGGTTCTGTTTCAAATATAAGTCATCAAACCCATGATAATTGAGACAGCTCAATAGATGCCTATCAGTAGTTGCAGCTTTCTGATCAGGTAGTTCAATTTGATTTAAGAACATTCAATAGGGATTACCTTCCTTATCACTTTCACATTTCAAGTAAACTATGTAGGTTATTTTAATGCTCAGGCTATTTGATCCATCAACGAGAACATAAATTTTGCCATTTATCTGCTTGATACGTTGGCAAATTTTCTTTTTCATTGCAAATGGATCCAGTTTAAAAATTTAACTAGAAGCAGTCAAAACAACTTTGGTCACTTTCACTGTTATTACTATCAGTATTGTCTCCTGTACATTATTCTTCTTATACTTCCCATTCAGTTTACGAAAGAAAGAAGTCAACATTGTTTGGTTAGAAGCCATGATGGGGTTGTTTGTGAGAAAAAATGCTTCTGTATTAGAGAGAAATCTCAGGACCACCAGCCACCACCAGGGACCACCAGCCACCACCAGGGACCACCAGGGACCACCAGCCACCACCAGGGACCACCAGCCACCACCAGGGACCACCAGCCACCACCAGGGACCACCAGCCACCACCAGGGACCACCAGCCACCACCAGGGACCACCAGCCACCACCAGGGACCACCAGCCACCACCAGGGACCACCAGCCACCACCAGGGACCACCAGCCACCACCAGGGACCACCAGCCACCACCAGGGACCACCAGGGACCAACAGCCACCACCAGGGACCACCAGCCACCACCATGGACCACCAGCCACCACCAGGGACCACCAGCCACCACCAGGGACCACCAGCCACCACCAGGGACCACCAGGGACCACCAGCCACCACCAGGGACCACCAGCCACCACCAGGGACCACCAGGGACCACCAGCCACCACCAGGGACCACCAGCCACCACCAGGGACCACCAGCCACCACCAGCCACCACCAGGGACCACCAGCCACCACCAGGGACCACCAGGGACCACCAGCCACCACCAGGGACCACCAGCCACCACCAGGGACCACCAGCCACCACCAGGGACCACCAGCCACCACCAGGGACCACCAGCCACCACCAGGGACCACCAGCCACCACCAGGGAACACCAGCCACCACCAGGGACCACTAGCCACCACCAGGGACTACCAGCCACCACCAGGGACCACCAGCCACCACTAGGGACCACCAGCCACCACCATGGACCACCAGCCACCACCAGGGACCACTAGCCACCACCAAGGACCACTAGCCACCACCAGGGACCACCAGCCACCACCAGGGACCACCAGCCACCACCAGGGACCACCAGCCACCACCAGGGACCACCAACCACCACCATGGACCACCAGCCACCACCAGGGACCACCAGCCACCACCAGGGACCACCAGCCACCACCAGGGACCACCAGCCACCACCAGGACCACCAGCCACCACCAGGGATCACCAGCCACCACCAGGGACCACCAGCCACCACCAGGGACCACCAGCCACCACCAGGGACCACCAGCCACCACCAGGGACAACCAGCCACCACCAGGGACCACCAGCCACCACCAGGGACCACCAGCCACAACCAGGGACCACCAACCACCACCATGGACCACCAGCCACCACCAGGGACCACCAGCCACCACCAGGGACCACCAGCCACCACCAGGGACCACCAGCCACCACCAGGGACCACTAGCCACCACCAGGGACTACCAGCCACCACCAGGGACCACCAACCACCACCAGGGACCACCAGCCACCACCAGGGACCACCAGCCACCACCAGGGACCACCAGCCACCACCAGGGACCACCAGCCACCACCAGGGACCACCAGCCACCACCAGGGACCACCAGCCACCACCAGGGACCACCAGCTACCACCAGGGACCACCAGCCACCACCAGGGACCACCAGCCACCACCAGGGACCACCAGCCACCACCAGGGACCACCAGCCACCACCAAGGACCACCAGCTACCACCAGGGACCACCAGCCACTACCAAGGACCACCAGCCACCACCAGGGACCTCCAGCCACCACTAGCCACCCCCAGGGACCACCAGCCACCACCAGGGACCACCAGCCACCACCAGGGACAACCAGCCACCACCAGGGACCACCAGCCACCACCAGGGACCACCAGCCACAACCAGGGACCACCAACCACCACCATGGACCACCAGCCACCACCAGGGACCACCAGCCACCACCAGGGACCACCAGCCACCACCAGGGACCACCAGCCACCACCAGGGACCACTAGCCACCACCAGGGACTACCAGCCACCACCAGGGACCACCAACCACCACCAGGGACCACCAGCCACCACCAGGGACCACCAGCCACCACCAGGGACCACCAGCCACCACCAGGGACCACCAGCCACCACCAGGGACCACCAGCCACCACCAGGGACCACCAGCCACCACCAGGGACCACCAGCTACCACCAGGGACCACCAGCCACCACCAGGGACCACCAGCCACCACCAGGGACCACCAGCCACCACCAGGGACCACCAGCCACCACCAAGGACCACCAGCTACCACCAGGGACCACCAGCCACTACCAAGGACCACCAGCCACCACCAGGGACCTCCAGCCACCACTAGCCACCCCCAGGGACCACCAGCCACCACCAGGGACCACCAGCCACCACAAGGGACCACCAGCCACCACCAGGGACCACCAGCCACCACCAGGGACCACCAGCCACCACCAGGGACCACCAACCACCACTTTACTAATGCCACTGAGACACAGAAGCACAGTTGCCATCTCAGTATTACACACGACGCTACAACCACCCCAGAAAGCACGAAATTATATAAAGTTGTGAGTAGCAGTTTGGTCATTTTACCTGCCTATTATTTAATACTAAACCAGCCACCACCAGGGACCTCCAGCCACCACTAGCCACCCCCAGGGACCACCAGCCACCACCAGGGACCACCAGCCACCACCAGGGACCACCAGCCACCACCAGGGACCTCCAGCCACCACTAGCCACCCCAGGGACCACCAGCCACCACCAGGGACCACCAGCCACCACCAGGGACCTCCAGCCACCACTAACCACCCCCAGGGACCACCAGCCACCACCAGGGACCACCAGCCACCACCAGGGACCACCAGCCACCACCAAAGACCACCAGCCACCACCAGGGACCACCAGCCACCACCAGGGACCACCAGCCACCACCAGGGACCTCCAGCCACCACTAGCCACCCCCAGGGACCACCAGCCACCGCCAGGGACCACCAGCCACCACCAGGGACCTCCAGCCACCACTAACCACCCCAGGGACCACCAGCCACCACCAGGGACCCCAGCCACCACCAGGGACCACCAGCCACCACCAGGGACCACCAGCCACCACCAGGGACCACCAGCCACCACCAAGGATCACCAGGGACCACCAGGGACCACCAGCCACCACCAGGGACCACCAGCCACCACCAAGGATCACCAGCCACCACCAGGGACCACCAGCCACCACCAAGGACCACCAGCCACCACCAGGGACCACCAGCTACCACCAAGGACCACCAGCCACCACCAGGGACCACCAGCCACCAGCAGGGACCACCAGCCACCACCAGGGACCACCAGCCACCACCAAGGACCACCAGCCACCAGCAGGGACCACCAGCCACCACCAGGGACCACCAGCCACCACCAGGGACCACCAACCACCACCAGGGACCACCAGCTACCACCAGGGACCACCAGCCACCACCAAGGACCACCAGCCACCACTATTGTATGAACGAAGAACCTGTCTAATGAACTACTGGTTAAGCCATGAACATTATCGCTGGATATCCGTATCTAAAGCAGTAGGTTGGCAACTTTGTCTCACAGCATAGGCGCCAAACAGCTGAGTGGACAGCGCTTTGGATTCGTAGTCCTGAGATTCCGGGTTCGATCCCTGGTGGAGGCGGAGACAAATGGGCAAAAATGTTTCTTTCACCCTGATGCCCCCCCCCCCTGTTACATAGCAGTAAATAGGTACCTGGGAGTTGGACAGCTGCTACGGGCTGCTTCCTGGGGCTGTGTAACAAAAAGGAGGCCTGGTCGAGGACCGGGCCGCCAGGACGTTAAGCCCCAAAATCATCTCCATCATCCCCCTTCCCCCTCATCCTCTCTCTCATTCCCCTGTTCCATCTACCACTGGTAGTTCTGGTGGCACCTCATCTACCACTGGTAGTTCTGGTGGCACCTCATCTACCACTGGTAGTTCTGGTGGTACCTCATCTACCACTGGTAGTTCTGGTGGCACCTCACCTACCACTGGCAGCTCTGGTGGCACCCCACCTACCACTGGCAGCTCTGGTGGCACCTCACCTACCACTGGTAGCTGTGGTGGCACCCCACCTACCACTGGTAGCTGTGGTGGCACCCCACCTACCACTGGTAGCTTGTGGTGGCACCTCATCTACCACTGGTAGCTCTGGTGGCACCTCACCTACCACTGGTACCTCTGGTGGCACCTCACCTACCACTGGTAGTTCTGGTGGCACCTCACCTACCACTGGTAGCTCTGGTGGCACCTCACCTACCACTGGTGGCACCTCACCTACCACTTGGTCACCTCTGGTGGCACCTCACCTACCACTGGCAGCTCTGGTGGCACCTCACCTACCACTGGTACCACTGGTGGCACCTCACCTACCACTGGTAGTTCTGGTGGCACCTCACCTACCACTGGTAGTTCTGGTGGCACCTCACCTACCACTGGTAGCTCTGGTGGCACCCCACCTACCACTGGCAGCTGTGGTGGCACCCCACCTACCACTGGTAGCTCTGGTGGCACCCCACCTACCACTGGTGGCACCCCACCTACCACTGGTAGCTGTGGTGGCACCCCACCTACCACTGGTTTCACCCCACCTACCACTGGTAGCTCTGGTGGCACCCCACCTACCACTGGCAGCTCTGGTGGCACCCCACCTACCACTGGCAGCTGTGGTGGCACCCCACCTACCACTGGTAGCTGTGGTGGCACCCCACCTACCACTGGTGGCACCCCACCTACCACTGGCAGCTCTGGTGGCACCTCACCTACCACTGGTAGCTCGGGTGGCACCTCACCTACCACTGGCAGTTCTGGTGGCACCCCATCTACCACTGGCAGTTCTGGTGGCACCCCACCTACCACTGGCAGTTCTGGTGGCACCCCACCTACCACTGGCAGTTCTGGTGGCACCCCACCTACCACTGGCAGTTCTGGTGGCACCCCACCTACCACTGGCAGTTCTGGTGGCACCCCACCTACCACTGGCAGCTTTGGTGGCACCCCACCTACCACTGGTAGCTCTGGTGGCACCCCACCTACCACTGGTAGCTCTGGTGGCACCCCACCTACCACTGGCAGCTCGGGTGGCACCTCACCTACGACTGGCAGCTCTGGTGGCACCTCACCTACGACTGGCAGCTCTGGTGGCACCTCACCTACCACTGGTGGCACCTCACCTACCACTGGCAGCTCGGGTGGCACCTCACCTACCACTGGCAGCTCTGGTGGCACCCCACCTACCACTGGCAACTCTGGTGGCACCCCACCTACCACTGGCAGCTCTGGTGGCACCCCACCTACCACTGGTGGCACCTCACCTACCACTGGTAGCTCGGGTGGCACCTCACCAACCACTGGTGGCACCCCACCTACCACTGGCAACTCTGGTGGCACCCCACCTACCACTGGCAGCTCTGGTGGCACCCCACCTACCACTGGCAGCTCGGGTGACACCCCACCTACCACTGGCAGCTCTGGTGGCACCCCACCTACCACTGGCAGCTCTGGTGGCACCCCACCTACCACTGGCAGCTCGGGTGGCACCCCACCTACCACTGGCAGCTCGGGTGGCACCCCACCTACCACTGGCAGCTCGGGTGACACCCCATCTACCACATTTCTCTATTCAGATTCGTTCCCATTTAGCACAACACTTTACTTTCCTTGTTTCACCATTGTTTTATCCATTCTAGTACTTTACCATTTATCCGACCGTCCAAGTGGTTGGGCACCATTCCTTCCCCCGTCCCATCCCAAATCCTTATCCTGACCCCTTCCCAGTGCTATATGGTCGTAATGGCTTGGTGCTTTCCCTGATAATTACTTCCTTCCATCCACCGGCCAAGATTTCTTTGGTTTTTCCTGTGGCACCTTATCGAAAGGCTTTAGGAAAGTCCCTGTATACGACATCCTCCGGAAGGCCTTTGTCTGGGTAGCTGGCGAACGTTTCCGACAGTGTTATCTTGAGATGATTTCGGGGCTTTTTAGTGTCCCCGCGGCGCGGTCCTCGACCAGGGCCTCCACCCCCAGGAAGCAGCCCGTGACAGCTGACTAACTCCCAGGTACCTATTTACTGCTGTGGTGTGTGGGCAAGTTTGTGTGGTGTCAACCTGATCGGCCGGGTGTAAGTACCTTACCTTGAGGTTACCTTGAGATGGTTTCGGGGCTTAGCATCCCCGCGGCCCAGTCGCTCCTCGTTGCTGGACTGGTCAACCAGGTTGTTGGAGGCAGCTGCTCGCAGCCTGACGTATGAGTCACGGCTTGGTTGATCAGGTTCACAGTCTGGTTGATCAAGTAGCACAAGACTATAATATGATAATAATTATTCACTCCGTCGAGGGACAGGAAGCCAGAGTATATTCATACACATTTTGGCTTTTATCGAGGTCCTCCCTCCCCCCCCCCCAGAACGAATTACTGACCCCACCCAGGAGGCAACCCCACAACAAGCAGACTAACTCCTGAGTACCTACTCACTGCTAAGTGAACAGACCCATTAGGTGAAAGGAAATGTGCTAAACCATTTCTATTCTGCAGGGGACTCTAACCCGGAATTCTCGATACGAACCCGACTGTACTACTGGGACCCTCTGTCCCGGTATACAGTGGAGTGTGTATGTATATGTGTGAGTTATTAATTGTGGAGTGAGTGTATGTTTAGCAAAATCCATGTATGTTATGTTCCTCACTCTGCTCTTCTCACAATACACTACTCGATAATCTATCACTATCAAACATACAGTATGTTTGCTAGGGGTTCAACCAATGCAAACTATCTCAAGCTCATCACCTCCCAGCAAAAATCGGAAGTATTACAAATTCAGTCTTCCTGCAACCTGGTTAATGGGGTTCTGGGAGGTTTTCTACTCCCCAAGCCCAGCCCGAGGCCAGGCTTGAATTGTGAGAGTTTGGTCCACTAGGCTGTTGCTTGGAGCGGCCCGCAGGCCCACATACCCACCATAACCCGGTTGGTCCGGTACTCCTTGAAGGAAACAATCTAGTTTCCTCTTGAAGATGTCCACGGTTGTTCCTGCAATATTTCTTATGCTCGCTGGGAGGGTGTTGAACAATCGCGGACCTCTGATGTTTATACAGTGTTCTCCGATTGTGCCTATGGCACCTCTGCTCTTCACTGGTTCTATTCTGCATTTTCTTCCATATCGTTCACTCCAGTACGTTGTTATTTTACTGTGTAGATTTGGGACCTGTCCCTCCAGTATTTTCCATGTGTATATTATTTGATATCTTTCTCGTCGTCTTTCTAGTGAGTGCATTTGGAGAGCTTTGAGACGATCCCAATAATTTAGTGCTTTATTGCGTCTATGTATACCGTATATGTTCTCTGTATTCCCTCTATTTCAGCAATCTCTCCTGCTCTGAAGGGGGAAGTGAGTACTGAGCAGTACTCAAGACGGGACAACACAAGTGACTTGAAGAGTACAACCATTGTGATGGGATCCCTGGATTTGAAAGTTCTCGTAATCCATCCTATCATTTTTCTGACTGACGCAATATTTGCTTGGTTATGCTCCTTAAACGTTAAGTCGTCAGACATCATTATTCCCAAATCCTTTACATGCTTCTTTCTTACTATGGGCACATTTGATTGTGTTTTGTACCCTGTATTATGTTTAAGGTCCTCATTTTTATCGTACCTGAGTATTTGGAATTTATCATTGTTAAACATCATGTTACTTTCTGTTGCCCAGTCGAAAACTTTATTAATATCTGCTTGAAGTTTTTCAATGTCTTCAGCCGAAGTAATTATCAGGCTGATTTTTGTGTCGTCTGCAGAGGATGATACGAAGCTGTGACTTGTATTTTTGTCTATATCTGATGTAAGAATTAGGAAAAGCAGCGGTGCAAGGACTGTACCCTGAGGTACAGAGCTTTTAACTGCGCTTGGACTAGATTTTATATGGTTGACTGTCCTCCAACAAGTCTCTTGGACGGTAGAGCGACAGTCTCGTTTCATGCAGGTCGGCGTTGAGTCCCCGATCGCCCAAGTGGTTGGGCACCATTCCTTCACCCCCGTCCCATCCCAGGTCCTTATCCTGATCCCTTCCCAGTGCTATATAGTCGTAATGGCTAGGCGCTTTACTCGGATAATTCCCTCCCTGTTACTCGTTGAGTCCTGTTTGACAGAAAACTGAGTATCCAGCGTCCTACTTTACCGGTTATTCCCATTGACCTCATTTTGTGTGCTATCACTCCATGGTCATATTTATCGAAAGCCTTTGCGAAGTCCGTGTATATCACATCAGCATTTTGTTTTTCTTCTAATGCCTCAGTGATTTTGTCTTAGTGATCAAGTAGCTGTGAGAAGCATGATCTCCCCGCTCGAAATCCATGTTGGCCTGGGTTGTGAAGGTCATTTGTCTCCATGAAATTGGTGACCTGACTCCTAATCACTCTCTCAAATACTTTTATTATGTGGGACGTTAGTGCAACTGGTCTATAATTCTTTGCCAATGCTTTGCTCCCTCCCTTGTGTAGAGGGGCTATGTCTGCTACTTTAAGTGCATCTGGTATCACCCCCGTGTCCAAGCTCTTCCTCCACACTATACTGAGTGCCTGTGCCACTGGCACTTTGCATTTCTTTATAAATATTGAATTCCATGAATCTGGACCCGGAGCTGAGTGCATGGGCATGTTTTCAATTTCTTTCAAAATCTAGTACGCTCGTGTTGATATCAGTTATATTTACAAGTGTTTGGATATCACGCATAAAGAAATTGTCTGTGTCTTCCACTTTCATGTTGTTTATCGGAGTGCTAAACATGTCCTCATACTGCTTTTTTACGATTTCACTAATTTCTTTGTCATCCTCCGTGTATGAACCTTCACTTGTACGAATAGGTCCAATACTGACAGTGGTTTTTGCTTTTGATTTCTCATATGTGAAGGAATATTTTGGATTTTTCTTTATTTCCTGAATTGCTTTCTGTTCTAACAGAACAAGTCTGATATGAGTGTTTCAATCTCCGCTCGATTTGTTCAATAAATTTAAATTAAACTATTTAAATTATTCCTTCTTTGTAGGGAAAGTCATGTCTGGTTAAGCATTTCCGCTATTTTTTTCTTTCTTTTATAGTGTCGTCTGCGTTCTCTTTCTACGTTGGACCTTTTTCTGGCTTTCCTCAAAGGAACATGTTTCAGACTTGATACGCTTCCGAAATCAGTTTTTCTATTCCTTCTGTAGGACTTGTATTACTTAGAACAGTTTCCCATGGAATGTTTGTAAGTTCCCTGTTTATTTTCTCCCAGTCTATCCTTTTGTTATTAAAATTGAATTTACTGAATAGCCCCTCTCGCTTGATCAACGTTTTAGGTCTATTCTGAGTATTGATGGTCGTTTGCACTTCAATGAGCTTGTGATCTGAGTATGTGGTATTTGATATCGTAATGTCCCTGATTATGTCTTCATTGTTCGTAAAGACCAGATCTAGAATATTTTCATTTCTCGTTGGCTCTGATATCTGCTGGTTGAGTGAAAATTTGTCACAGAATTTAAGTAGTTCTCTAATCTGTGATTGGTTCGGTCCCGTTAGATTTCCTGGTATAATATTATTGTTTGCTATTCTCCACCTGAGACTAGGCAAGTGGAAGTCACTTAGGAAGATAATATCAGGTATCGGGTTCTCCAAATTATCAAGGCTATTCTCTATTTTGTTTATCTGTTCTGTGAATTCCTCGGCCGTTGCATCTGTCGGTTTGTATATTAGAATAATCACTAAGTTTATTTTCTCTATTTTTAATCCTAGTACCTCTACCACCTCATTTATAACGTTAAGGAGCTCCGAGCATACAAGATCTTCCCTAATATACAGACCCACTCTTCCATGTGACCTAATTTTCCTATCACCCTGTATAGGTTATATCCTGGAATCCAGATCTCACTGTCCAACAATTCCCCTGCATGGGTTTCTGTGAAAGCTCCAAATACTGCATTTGACTCCGTGAGGAGGCTATTTATGAACTGTACTTTGTTGTTTGTTCTTGTTTTCAGTCTTTGTATGTTGACAAAGATTAAGGAGGATACTCTATTAGGCATGGTTGGACTGGGAGACTTTTTCGGCAAGCCCATTATGCGTGGACATATTGAGTTTGTTCTGACCAGTACTGATTGTTGTAGGCCAGTTGTCTGTCGTAGTTGTAGTTCCTTTTTGGTGTGTAATTGCATCTGTAATTTTGGTATGCAAGTGGGTCTGGCATCCAGTCCATACATTCTCTATGCTCCTCCTTTTGAAATCTTTCGGTCTGGTATAAAATATTTATCGAGTTTTCTCCAAATTCATTATCCTGCTTGCCACTCTTTATGTAGCATTCTGTGCCTTTCACGTGAAAGTATGGGCAGCTGAGATTATAGCATTTTCTGTCCTCCAGTGAGGTTTGGCACATGTCAGGATGGAAAAAACCTACATATTGATCCAAATCGACACTGACCTTTCCTAAGCATATTAAAAAAAGAATTGGGATGTTGGTAACTGCATTCTAATCCTTTCTTAGTACCAGCATATCTATGTCTGCATATGCCCCTTGAATAAAATTTGCATAAGTCTGTCCTAGTCTGACCCGCTCTCGCTGGTCTGGTCTGACTCGACTCCCTCAACACACAGCCCCTCTGTTTAAATCCCTAAGTATGCTAAGCA
>NC_091153.1:17828427-17830927 GCF_040958095.1 Procambarus clarkii
ACCTGCCAGCTACAGGCTGGATTTGTGGTTGAAGGCCTCCACGACGGTGCACCCAGTGGGACTGTGATTTGGTTGGCTTGTGGCCAGGGTAGACTCGCCGAGAGAATCGGAGGATTCTTTGTGGGCCAGAAGAAGAGAACCAGGGCTACTCATCGTGAGCACCGTGGAGCATCCTGCGTCTTCAGAGGAAGACTAATTTGTATATATAAGTGTAGTTATAGCCCCAGCGAGTGACTGTTTATATATTTATTTATTGGTGGTGGAAAATATATATTTAAATTAGTGCATTTTTATTCCTTCCCCTTTAATTTACTTGCATTACGGAACACACCCCTTGAAAGCCACTAATAACTTGGGGCCGGATTCCCAAATTCTAATAACATCAGAATAGAACCCTGTTACGCCCCAGTAGGGTCGTAACACCCCTCCCCCTGTTCTTCCCCTTCCTTCTCGTCCCCCTTCTCTTACTCCTCCTCCTCTTCCCCTTCCCTCCTCTTACCTGTACTACTCCTACCTCTGCTATTCTTCCCCCTCCTCTTATCCTCCATTATCTAATTCCACCCTTTCCCCCCCAGACGTCCTGCTCCTTCCCCCCTCCTTCTTTCCTCTCCCCCTTCTTCCTCCTTCCTCTTAGACCTACTCCTTCCTCTTTTTCATCCTCCTTCCTCCTCTGCCTCGACCTCCTCCTCCTCCTTGATTTCCTCCTTCCTTCTCGATCTCCTCCTTCTACCTGGAATTTTTCCTCCTTCCTCCTTGACCTCTTCCTCCTCGACCTCCTCCTCCCTCCTCCTCCTCCACAACCTTCCTACCTTACCAACTCCTCCTTCCTCTTCGACCTCCTACTCCTCCTTTCTCCTGGCTCTTCTCCTTAACCTCCTCTTTAACATCCTCCTCCTTCCTTTTCAGCCCTCCTCCTTCCTTTTTGCCCTCCTCCTCCTCGCCCTCCTCGCCCTACTCCTCCTCCTTCCTCCTCGCCCTCCTCCTCTTCCTTCCTCCATGCTCTCCTCCTTCCTCCCTCCTCGCCCTCCTCCTTTCTCTTCGCCCTCCTATTCCTCCTCGCCCTCCTCCTCCTCCTTGCCCTCCTTCTTCCTCCACCTCCTTCCTCCTCGTCCTTCTATTCCTTCTCGCCCTCCTCGCTCTCCTTCTTCCTAGCCCTCTTCCTCCTTCCTCCTTCCTCCTCGCTCGCCTCCTCCTCCTTCTTCCTCTTTCCTCCTTCCTCCTCGCTCGCCTCCTCCTCCTCCTTCCTCCTCGCTCTCCTTCTCCTCCTTCCTCTTCGCCCTCCTCCTCCTTCCTCCTATTCTTTCCTTCTCGCCCTCTTCCTCCTTCCTCCTTGCCCTCCTCCACCTCCTTCTTCCTCGCTCTCCTCCTTCCTCTTCGCCCTCCTTTTCCTCCTTCCTCCTTCCTTCCCGCCTTCCTCCTTACTCCTCACCCGCCTCCTCCTCCCTCTCGCTCCTCGCCCTCCTCCTCCTCGCTCTCCTCTTCGTCTTCCTCCTTCCTTCTCGTCCTCCTCCTTCCTCCTCGCCCTCCTCCTCCTTCCTCGGCCTCCTCCTTCCTACTCACCCTCCTCCTCCTCCTTTCTCCTCGCCCTCCTCCTCCTCCTTTCTCCTCGCCCTCCTTCTCCTCTTTTCTCCTCGCCCTCCTCCTCCTTCATCCTCGCCCTACTCCTGCCTACTCGCCCTCCTCCTCCTCCTCCTCCTCCCTCTTCGCCCTTTTCCTTCCTCCTCGCTCTACTCCTCCTTCCTCCTCGCTCTACTCTTCCTTCCTCCTCGCCCTCCTCCTCCTCCCTCTTCGCCCTTTTCCTTCCTCCTCTTCCTCCCTCTTCGCCCTTTTCCTTCCTCCTCGCTCTCCTCCTTCCTCCTCGCCCTCCTCCTCCTCCTTCCTCCTCGCTCTCCTCCTTCTTCCTCCTCGCCCTCATTCTTCCTCGCCCTCCTCCTCAACGTCCTCTTTAACTTCCTCCTCTACCTCATCCCCCTTCCTCCTCTGCCTCGACCTCCTCCTCCTCCTCCTTCCTCCTCTGCCTCGACCTCCTCCTCCTCCTCCTTCCTCCTCTGCCTCGACCTCCTCATCTTTCGTCCTCCTCGATCTCCTCCTCCTTCCTCCTCGACCTCATACTCTTACCTGGAATTCTTCCTCCTCGACCTCTTCCTAAGAATATGAGTAAAAAGGATGAATTAACCCTTATTATGACCCTGTTTCATTTTACTAAATGTAGAAATATACTTTTATATTTCTACATTTATATAAATAACAGCAATAAAAAACTACGCTTATGAAACATTTAAGGTTACCACAAGGTTTCAAATATTTTTTAGCCAACGTTTCGTGCAATTCGTTTTAGAAACTTATTTACATCCAAGCAAAATTACGCATCTAATGCGTGAAAACAAACGTTGCCAATACTTTCCAACACTTTCCAGATACGTTGTGGCAACCTAAAATTGTTTCCTGGGCGGCAACCTTTATTTACCAGGGCAAAGACTGATAGTCTCTACCCAGCAAA
>NC_091153.1:17835927-17845927 GCF_040958095.1 Procambarus clarkii
ACAGGTAAAACCAGTAGGCAGTCTACTGTATTTTATCAAACCGTTATTAGTATAATAGATCTCGTAATAATTTTGCAAAAATAATGGCATTTACTATTTTTAAAAGATTATTAGCAAATTTACAGAAATGGTGCATTCGGAAGACAAAACCGTGGTAGACATGGTTGGAACAAGTTAGGTGAGAGGGTGGTGGAGGCCAAAACCATAATCATAATCATCTGTATCAAACCTTATTACAGGTAAAACCAGTAGGCAGTCTACTGTATTTTATCAAACCGTTATTAGTATAATAGATCTCGTAATAATTTTGCAAAAATAATGGCATTTACTATTTTTAAAAGATTATTAGCAAATTTACAGAAATGGTGCATTTGGAAGACAAAACCGTGGTAGACATGGTTGGAACAAGTTAGGTGAGAGGGTGGTGGAGGCCAAAACCATAATCATAATCATCTGTATCAAACCTTATTACAGGTAAAACCAGTAGGCAGTCTACTGTATTTTATCAAACCGTTATTAGTATAATAGATCTCGTAATAATTTTGCAAAAATAATGGCATTTACTATTTTTAAAAGATTATTAGCAAATTTACAGAAATGGTGCATTCGGAAGACAAAACCAATTTTTCACTTTTGACAATTGAGCACCTGCTACATCCAGATTCTAGGGAGGAAAGGAAGGACGATCTTACTGGATCCCATAGCCTCTCCGAGGCACAAACCAGGCTTTTACATAACCCCCCCCCCTGCACCCGAGCTTTTTAAAATAGTAAATGCCATTATTTTTGCAAAATTATTACGAGATCTATTATACTAATAACGGTAAATAAATAATAAATAGTAAATAAATCAAAATCAGTTACATTATTTTATCTTATTCATAGCATAAATGTTCTCGAAGATTACTAAAAAGAAATTGAATTAGACTACAGCAAATTGGCAAACTTTACCTTGTATCTGTTTCCACCGAGTTTGTTTGGGGCGTTCTTCAACATATCAGCAATACTTGTCTCAACATCTCTTTCAGTTGCATTAGTGTGGGTGTTGATACAGGCTTCTGGAAATTTATAAGAATTAATTAATATATATAATTATAATTCACTTTGCTATTCCCCATTCCACAGTCCTCTCGTCCTTCCCACTTCCCTGTCCCCACATCATCCCCACTATTCCCACTTCCCTGTCCCATCGTCCTCCTTACCATTTTCCCCTCCCCTGTCCTTCTTCCTCCCCCACCATCTCCCATTCACCTGTCCCTTTGTCCTCCCCAGCATTCCCCTGTCCCCACCATCCCCAACTCCCCAGTCCCCTCGTCCTCCCCACCATTACCCTCTCCTCTGTCCCCTCGTCTTCCCCACCATACCCCCCTCTCGTCCTCCCCACCATTCCAAACTACCTCATCCGATGCATTCTATAATGGTCTGATGCTTCCATCAGAAAATTGGGAACATCAAATGATCTGATATTCCCATCACTGAAAAATAAGAACAGCTAAAAAAATGAAATGAAAAAAATAAAAAAATAAACTATACTCATGAAATGAACAGTATGGTAAACAACACAGCTCAATTTCAATGCAATGTCACACAAAATTATTAAATCGAAATGAAAATAAATTGAAATCTATGAAAATTCAAATGATCAATACAATCGGAAATATTGAAATAATATCGCAACATAATATAGTGTGGGTTGCTCTTACGTGCAACAGACGGTGCTGTTTTTCAAAAAAGGCATGGTTTTACCTGTCACAAGTGTGGCATCTATACTTATACTCACGAAATGAACGGTATGGTAAACAACATAGCTCAATTGCAATGCAATGTCACAATAACATTTAATAACAATAATAACAATAACATTTAAATATACTTTAAGATATAATCTAGAAGAAAATAAGAACATTGAAACGGTTCATGAACTCGATTTCAATAAAGGACACTATGGGGAACTTTGAAAAACAGTTAATGAGTATAATTAGACAGACTTGTTGCTAGGCAGAGGAGTAAATAATGAGATATATGGCAAATTTTGCAAAATATACGGCACACAAACATTCATACCCAAACAAAGCAAAATGCTAGGTAAGAACAAAGCAGTTGGCCCGTAGGGGAAAGGAGATACCCACAAGACTGGAATACAAGTCATTAACAAGCACACAAGTACTACACTACACAACAACCGCACTACTACCAGAACTGGACGAATCACTACCAAAACAACACATTGCACATCACTACCAAAACAACACAACACAACACAAGCATTGGCAAAGAATTATAGACCAGTTGCACTAACATCCCACATAATAAAATTATTTGAGAGTGATCAGGAGTCAGATTACTAGTTTTATAGAGACCAATGACCTCCACAATCCAGGCCAACAAGGATTTAGAGCAGTTTCTATGATCGAGCCACTGAGATCTATAAAGAATTCTGATCAAGAAAGAGATCTAGGGGTGGTTTTAGATAGAAAACTATAACCTGAGGATCATATTAAGAACATTCTGCGAGGGGCCTATGCTACACTTTTTAACTTTAGAATTGCTTTTAAATACATAGGTCAAAAAGTTTTAAAAGTTTTAAAAGTTTTTTAAACCTCTCGTGTATCATGAGTGTGTTAAAGCATCAGATGGTGCATTCAGATGATGAATATTACCTAGTTCCTTCATCTGGGAAGAATGAACACATATTGGTGCATTCGGATGATAAAAACTAACTACTGTAGTTTAATTGATCAACAGACTGTATATCATATGCAGACTGTATGTGGATCTGCAGGCCACTCCAAACAACAGCCTGGTGGACCAAGCTCCACCAGGGCTAAAGCACAAAGTGATATAGATGTGATAGAGAAACTAGGTCAAATGGAGGAGTAGGTCTGTATATTAAACAGCACCTGACGTGCACAGAGCTACTAAACTCAATGTGGTGGTAGAGTGGTGGGGGGGGGGGGGGGGGAAACATTGCAGAAAAAAACAAATACAATTTGGTCAACAAAACAGCATTGTTTAAAATAGAAGACATGGGTTGTCATTTTGGGGGTAAGGTAGGTTACATTGAGTTAATTAGTTAGTACTTAGTTTTTATCTTAAACTGGTTGGGAGAGGTACAGTGTTGCTGTGCTGGTGAAAGAACACCTAAAGGTAAATTAAATAATGATTGCGAATCCACAAGAAGTTGACATAATATCGCTAGAGATCTGCAATCAGGATGATAAACTTTCCTTAAAGAATTTGACAAACACTTGCTGATAGGACATGAAGTAAATGAAATGTATGTCAAGTTTTGTGAAATATATGATAAAAGCACAACAAAATTTGTACCAAAGGAGAGATGCAGAACTAGGAAAAGGGGTTTGTTCAACAGAAATTGCGAGAGGGCCTGAGACCCAAACACACACAAATGGAATCAATATATAGCAAGAGGCCAAACCCCCAAACATACAAGCGATGCAAAGATGCGAGAAACAGCAGCAGCATTAAGGAGAGGGACTTAAGGACCATAAATAAAGTGTGAAAATAAACTCGAGTAAATTTTTTTAACTACTCTCGACAGTGAAGAAAAACAAATATTCAGACGATTTGTGTTAGAATCATTAATCTTACACTTTCGGTCATATTCAACAACACAAATACATACACACACATTCCTGTTGCTGTAGCAAGTGAAGAATTACACACACAGATCACAATAACGTGATGCATCAAATGAACAAATCCACAAGGGCCGTGACGAGGATTCGAACCTGCGTCCGGGAGCATCCCAGACACTGCCTTAATCGACTGAGCTACAACAGGGTAAAAGGGTTGAAACTGAAGTTCTACTGAACTTACTGGATCCCATAGCCTCTCCGAGGCACAAACCAGGCTTTTACACAACCCCCTGCACCCGAGCTATGTCAACAGGCCGTTCTCCCTCTTCGCCCTTCCGAATGCACCATATCAGTAAATTTTTTAATAATCTTTTAAAAATAGTAAATGCCACTATTTTTGCAAAATTATTACGAGATCTATTATTCTATAGAATAATGCATATAAATGCATATATGCATATAAATACAAAACATAAATACAAAACAAGTAAATGTAAATAATTTTACCTTGCACCTAGATCCACCAAGCCTGTATGGCGCGCGTTTCAGTACTTCGGAAATCTAGAACTATCTTGAATCTCTAATCTGCAATGAAACAATACATATTATTGCACTTACCAAAACATGGATGAATGTAGAAAATACAGAACTATTAGCTGAATATCAAATAAATGGATTTAATCTATTTCACACAGATAGATATATTAGACCGTGTATATTAGGTAATACCTAACATACACGCCTCCACACACACTACATTTGAAATGTAGTCTCAAAAAGACTACATTTCAACAGCAAAGATTACTCCATAAAAAAATAATTAAATTATTGACCAACATGAGAGAGGGTTAGCCAACATGAGAGGGTTGTGTTGATTGCCTGAAAATATTTAAATTGTGTAATGTATTGAATGGCATTTTTCAAGTTACAACATTTTTTAAATTACTGAACTAGGTTCTAGGCTTTGCTAGGCTTAATTCAATTATTACAGATAAGCCTAACCTAGCCTAGAACCCAGTGGGTTTTCTTCCTATTGGGGAGTGTTGTACATGCCTCGCCTCCACATACACACTAGCACAGCCAGGCCTCGCCTCCACATACACACTAGCACAGCCAGGCCTCGCCTCCACATACACACTAGCACAGCCAGGCCTCGCCTCCACATACACCAGCACTGCCAGGCCTCGCCTCCACATACACCAGCACTGCCAGGCCTCGCCTCCACATACACACTAGCACAGCCAGGCCTCGCCTCCACATACACACTAGCACAGCCAGGCCTCGCCTCCACATACACACTAGCACAGCCAGGCCTCGCCTCCACATACACACTAGCACAGCCAGGCCTCGCCTCCACATACACCAGCACTGCCAGGCCTCGCCTCCACATACACCAGCACTGCCAGGCCTCGCCTCCACATACACACTAGCACAGCCAGGCCTCGCCTCCACATACACACTAGCACAGCCAGGCCTCGCCTCCACATACACCAGCACTGCCAGGCCTCGCCTCCACATACACACTAGCACAGCCAGGCCTCGCCTCCACATACACACTAGCACAGCCAGGCCTCGCCTCCACATACACACTAGCACAGCCAGGCCTCGCCTCCACATACACACTAGCACAGCCAGGCCTCGCCTCCACATACACACTAGCACAGCCAGGCCTCGCCTCCACATACACACTAGCACAGCCAGGCCTCGCCTCCACATACACCAGCACAGCTAGGCCTCGCCTCCACATACACACTAGCACAGCCAGGCCTCGCCTCCACATACACACTAGCACAGCCAGGCCTCGCCTCCACATACACACTAGCACAGCCAGGCCTCGCCTCCACATACACCAGCACAGCCAGGCCTCGCCTCCACATACACACTAGCACAGCCAGGCCTCGCCTCCACATACACACTAGCACAGCCAGGCCTCGCCTCCACATACACCAGCACAGCCAGGCCTCGCCTCCACATACACACTAGCACAGCCAGGCCTCGCCTCCACATACACACTAGCACAGCCAGGCCTCGCCTCCACATACACACTAGCACAGCCAGGCCTCGCCTCCACATACACACTAGCACAGCCAGGCCTCGCCTCCACATACACCAGCACTGCCAGGCCTCGCCTCCACATACACCAGCACTGCCAGGCCTCGCCTCCACATACTCACCAGCACAGCCAGGCCTCGCCTCCACATACACCAGCACTGCCAGGCCTCGCCTCGCCTCCACATACACCAGCACTGCCAGGCCTCGCCTCCACATTTAAACCAACCAAGCCCACAAATACGTTAACATGGACCAGCATTACACCGTCTAACATACTCTGTCAGATGTAACAACTAAATTTGTGAATTCAAGACCAAATCTATTGTATAACACAGTGTTAGTACGAGAAAAACATTACTTACATTCGAAGCCGTGTTTTAAAATGGCGGCGGTCTTGTACTGACGCTCCAAACTGTGTGTTCGTTTGCGTATGATGAACGTGTGACAATTTACTACAACAATTATTTAATTATTCTTATTCTTTATTTTAATATTTTTAGGGTACATGAAATTTCAAACTTATTTGCACACAATAATATAATTGCATTGTCATAACCTTTATATATTACGGAAAATACGATGACATGAACGAAGTCAAAGTGAAGTTGAAGTCAAAGTCATTCGCCGAACGTATTAGTCATTTTTTTTCTCCCAAACGATAGGGGTAACAAATCCACAGAGAATATAAGTGTACAGTAAAGTCAATTTTATTCAGGAAAGTACATACATAGTTGATTTACAAACATAATGTTGGATTTATAGATAGAGCTAGTGCATACAATACCTAAAGCCACTATAGTAGGCATATAGCATTTCAGGCAACCGGGCAGTATATATGGACCCCTTACTCAAATCTCTGAATATGTTAGATATTAAGTCCCTGCACATACTCTCATGTGTATTTTATATATATAAAACGCTGCACTGTAATGTCAATCCTGACCTTAAAAGCTTCCTAGAAGGTTGTAACAGATCCCATGAGCACCACACCAGAAACAAATACCTATTTGATATTCCAAGAGTACGACTTAGTCAAACTAGAAATGCTTTACAAATCAAGAGACCTCGAATGTGGAATGACCTTCCCAATTATGTTAAAAACTGTACCTCTCCCAACCAGTTTAAGATAAATAAAGATAAATTTATAAGTTAAGAAAAATTCCACAAATCAACAACCCTGTTACTGACCCTGTATTTACCCAAGTCTTTCCTAAATCTAAACTTATCCAATTTATACCCATTGTTTCGTGTTCTATCTTGTGTTGACAATTTTAATACCCTATTAATATCCCCTTTGTTATATCTATTCAGGAAATTGTGGTTGATCTCGAACCCATTGATAATGTGACGACTTATACAGAATTTTGTAACTATATCATCAAGATTGTAACCAGCTTAGCTAAATGTAGTGTGGGGTTCAGTCCCTAAGCCTATATATGTGCCTCTCTAACCATTTAGGTTACAGGGCAAAAACATAAAAACAAAGGTAACTGCAGAAGGCCTATTGGCCCATACCAGGCAGCTCCTAAAGTTTATAATCTTTTCACGCTCCTAACCTCAATTCTCAAGCTACGTTTTTCATTTTGGTATCAATGCGTTGGCAATAAAATTCTCTACAAGATCATATGCATAAAATGTCACCGAAGCATTTGGTATCCCACCACGAAGTAAATAAACACGAAGATGACTCGCCGTGACACCCAAACAGGAAGTAAATGTTCATACTCTTTCGTTTGTTGCCAGCCTCACAGTCATCCTACAGCGCTCATTTTGATATCACTGAACTCGCAATAAAATTCCCCACCCAGACATATGCCTATCAATGTCTAATTATGGTATCGGGTGACCCGCACGAGTGTGGGAACTGGGCGAAGCGTTAGCCGTGATTTCAGCAGGGACGACACTGTTGGGATGCAGTGCTTTGAATGTTTATACTTATTTAACTCTCCTGACATTATTTCTGAAGCTACGTATTTCATTTTTATAGCAATGTGTTCGCAATAGAAAGTTCTATAAGAACATGGGTAGAGTTGGCCAACACAGCGTCAAATAAATTTGCGGCGAATAAAATCTTACGCGTGTTTGTACCCGTGAGCGTCAAAAGTTTTTACTTTGCTCATGTTTTTCAAGTTTATACTTGTTTCACACCGTTTTTTTTTGTATAGTGTTCGGAATAAAATTCCCTACACAGACATATGCATATCAAATACAATTCCTTGGAATTCACAGCTGTAGAGATGACGGAAAACACATAACCGGAACCCACTCTTGACACTCCAACTCACACCCGCAACACCCACAAAAAAAGTTTCTCTTGTTTCATGTATACTTACTTTAGTTTTCGTGCTACAGTTCTCATTTAGGTATCAAAATATTCCTAAGAAAATAGACTACAATACTGAAACAATCTAAGACAATTATGTGTACTTACCAAAGCAAAGACGATTGTAGTAAAATAAGTTGAGCATTTTATCTCCACTCCACCTCCTTCAGGTACTGATTCCTGAAGTTGCTCAACAGATGTTCCTAGGTGGAGTGAAGCTGATGTAGGTGGTTATTTCTTGTCCACCCAATACACCCTTTTCCTGTGATAAGTGGTGTAATTACAAGGTATGACGCAAAGTGGAACATCGCATGTCTTGCACGCTATACCAGTTTCCTTCCTGATACCCGACTTTGAACACACTTCACACCTGCGACGTTTGGGGATTTTTACCAGCTCATGTTTCAATTTATAGTTCAGGCGAGTCTCTGCTATAACAACACGTCGCTGTTGTCTCTGGGTTGGCAATAAACTACTGTCTGAATCGTCGCTCTCACTATTGTTTTCAAACACTAATGTGGAATATGAATTATCTTCATCAGATTCAGCTTCAGCACTAGGTGTAGACGTGAAGAGAGGGCGCCTCACACCCCAACCTGTCCTCTTAAAAAGAACGTCAACATTTGCCGTTTGACTCTACGGCTGTTTTTGGACGTTATTTTGTGTAAAACTACGTCTATTTTCGCTTCCATGGACTATCTCTTGTTATACAATGAAATACCACACTCTTATTATTCTATAACTCACTGACTATGCTCTGATATTTGTTCTTCAAGTAAAAATATATATATTTTTGCCTTAATTAGGCCATAATCCTGAAAATTCCAGCCTATCGATCTTTATATTTAGGAAAACATCTAATAAATTTGGAAATGAATTTTTCGTTCGCCGACAGTTGCCTGTTACTATTTAACCCTCTATGCTGTAATGTCGCTGGTCATTGTGACTTTCCCAGGATTTATATATGTTTTGTAGTAGCATTATAGTCAGACTACAGTAATTTAACTAATGGGAAACCTCTATAGTTGTCGTAAATTAATAATAATCATTTATCAAATAATAAATTAGCAAACATATGCAACATTTTATGTTACGACTTTTCGGGTAGGCCGTTCTGTTTGTTTACAACCCCAATGGTTCAAAATACACAATACTTTTAATATATAAGTGACTAAGTATGCTCTAATATATGGTCCTCAATGAAAATTATCGTTTTTTTTTGTTAATTTGTCCATAATGAATAAGATTCCTTACTGTTGATCTTTATATTAAGAAAAACATCTAAACAAATTGGTATTGTGTTTTCGTTCAGATAAAGTTTCCAGATACTATTTCCTAGTTATCAATTAATGTAGGTGGTTATTTTAATTCGCGGCTACCAGGGGCTTTCTCCCATTATACAATATAAATGTACTCACTAACTATTCTCTGGTATCTGTTCTTCAAGTAAAATTACCTATTTTTTTGTTTAATTAGTCCATAATTCATAAAATTCCTTCAGGTCGATCTTTATATTTAGAAAAACATCTAATCAATTTGGAATTTAATTTTTCGTTCACCTACAGTTACCAGCTACTATTTCATTGTTATATTTTATGTCGCTGGTCATTACAATTTTCCAAGAATTTAAACAGCTAAACAGCAAGTAGCATCTTGTTAGAGTACAGGAATTTAACTATGGAGAACCTCGATAGCTGCCGAAAATTATTAATGATTATATATGTAATTTAAAATAATGAATTATATACCATTTCTTATGTTACGTCTTTGGCGGGTAGGCGGTTCTGCGGGTTTACAACCGAATTGTTTAAAAATCACACTATTTTAAATGTATGAGTCACTAGTATGCTCTGATATATGTTCTGCAATGAAAATAAAGATTGTTTTGTTGTTAATTACTCCATAAATGTGTAATGTGTTAATTCAGTCTAAAATCTTTTTGCAACGTTTATATGCGATTTACGTAGCTGGAAACTACCTAATATTTAAAAATAATAGTTACAACATTCTATTAATATATAATGTTGAAA
>NC_091153.1:17848427-17863427 GCF_040958095.1 Procambarus clarkii
AGGAGCAACGCAACTGGTATGTACAGGGACGCCTTAATCCGCTTGACCATCACGACAAGACGTAAGGAAGTGATAGCCGAGGCTATTTGACCCACTTCCCCGCTGGCACTCGGATGGTAATCTTGGGCATAGCATATGGGTTCGAGTCACTTCTGGGGTGTGAGTTTTCAGTTATATATATATATATATATATATATATATATATATATATATATATATATATATATATATATATATATATATATATATATATATGCGAACAAGCCTGAATGGTCCCCAGGACCATTCCAGGACTGGATCCAGGACCAGGTAGTTTTCAGTTATATATATATATATATATATATATATATATATATATATATATATATATATATATATATATATATATATATATATATATATATATATTAATATTATATATCCTGCCTGAAATGCTGCGTGTACTAGTAGCTTTACAAGATTTTGTGGTTATTCTCTATATCTGGTTCACCTAACAGTAAATAAGTACCTGGGAGTTAGACAGCTGCTATGGGCTGCTTCCTAGGGATGTGTGTGTGTGTTTGTATTCATGTTGAATTTTACAAAGTAGGAAGAGATGTTTGTAAAAAAAAAAATCAAATATTTTTGAAAGTATAAGTAGATTTGATATTTTTCTCTAATTGTTTATTTCTGCTGTCTCGCCTCCTTTATAAAATGGCATCATTCTTGCTTTTTTAAGGATATCAGGAAAAGTAAGGCACTCCAGAGATTTGTTGACTCCTTCCTAGTGTTGCCTAGCCCAGCCCAGCCTAGACAAGGCAGGCTGGGCATCCTAGCCTCACGCAGCTTAGCCCCAACCTACATGTAGCATCCCAGTCCATCCTAAGTGATCATTACCTTACTGGCTGTGTTTTCTCTTCAGCCCTGAATGTAATGTGGTGGAACATAAGCAGATACATATCAGGTCTTAGAGAATCTGTACTTCATACATTTCTTAATAATGTCTCACAAATATTTAAATAATTAAAAATAAATTGTATAATAACTTCATATTATTCTTGCAATTTATTTTTGCATTTTATTTTATACAAAATTTACATTTTAAAAGATTACCTCTATTTTTAGATTGATGACTTGAAGACTACAGTGCCATCCACAGCAAATCATGGTCTTAAAATATCTCCTAGCAATGACGAGACCAATTTTCACAGAGATCAAATTTTTGCTAAGCAGTAGTCACAGGTAAATATATATTATATATATAATATTATATATATAATATTATATATATAAAATTTACTACTTCATTGCTCAAAGCACCTTTAGACATTCTGAGAGTTGTGCTATTTTATTAATTAATTAATTAGGCTATATTTTAATGTTTTGTAATGTTTTCATTACTTTTTTTGTTTTGAAATATAAATTGTTGAGTTTTGAAACATTTTGACATTAACTATACCTGAATATTTATAAACAAAAAAATACCAGAACTATGTCCTTGACAATTGCACTAAGAAGTCTTTGCCAAAATCAGGTGCTCAGTGCAGTAGTTAAAAACTTGAAAGTTGTACCACCTCTGGTGCAAGATTAGGGACCCATAGCCTCAGAGAAGAAAATAGAGAGTACTCAGAGAAGGCCTTGAATAATAGGCAGGCTGTTTGTCTGTGTTTCGACGGTAAGCTTGCTGACACCAAATGTAGTTACCTAAGTGTAGTTACAGGATTAGAGCTACGCTCGTGGTGTCCCGTCTACCCAGCATTCTTTGTCACATAATGCTTTGAAACTACTGACGGTCTTGGCCGCCACCACCTTCTCACTTAACTTGTTCCAACCGTGTACCACTCTGTATGCGAAAGGAAATTTTTTTATATTTCTTTGGCATCTTTGTTTAGTTAGTTTAAATCTATGACCTTTTGTTCTTGAAGTTCCAGGTCTCGGGAAATCTTCCCTATTGATTTTATCAATTCCTGTTACTATTTTGTACATAGGGATTTTATCACCTCTTTTTGTTGTCTTCTAGTTTTGGCATATTTAATGCCTCTGACCTCTCCACATAGCTCTTGCCCTTTAGTTCTGGGAGTCACTTAGTAGCATGTCTTTGCACCTTTTCCAGTTTGTTGATGTGCTTCTTAAGATATGGGCACCACACAACCGCTGCATATTCTAGCCTTGGCCGAGCAAAACTCGTGAACAATTTCTTTAGTATTTCGCCATCCATGTATTTAAACAAAATTCTGAAGTTAGAAAGCGTGGCATAGGCTCCTCACACAACGTTCTTTATGTGGGCCTCAAGTGATAGTTTTCTATCTAGAATCAACCCTAGACCTCTTTCTTTTATCAGAATTATATAAAGATTTCTCACATAATTTGTAGGTTGTGTGGGATCTATGTTCTATTCCACATTCCATAACATGGCATTTATTCACATTAAATTTCATTTGCCAAGTGGTGCTCCATATACTTATTTTGTCCAGGTCTTCTTGAAGGGCATGACAATCATCTAAATTTCTTATCCATCCCATTATCTTAGCATCATCAGCAAACATGTTTATATAATTCTGTATTCCAACTGGTAGATCATTTATGTAGACAATGAACATTTCTGGTGCATGTACTGTGGTACTCCACTTGTGACACTTCTCCAGTCCGATTGCCTCTGATTACTGCCCTCATTTTTCTATCAGTCAGAAAATTTTTCATCCATGTTAGAAGCTTACCTGTCACCCATCCAAAATTTTCTAGTTTCCAGAACAACCTCTTATGTGGAACTCTGTCGAAAGCCTTTTTTATGTCTAGATAGATGCAGTCGACCCAACTACCTTTTTCCTTTAAAATCTCTGTGGCTCAATCATAGAAACTGAGTAAATTCGATACACAGGATCTTCCAGATCGAAAACAATACTGTCTGTGTGATATTATATAATTTCTCTCAAGGTGTTCTACCCATTTAGTTTTTATTATTTTTTTTTTTGTTTTCAATCCTTTCACTGTTACACTTGTCAATGATTCAGGTCTATAACTGAGAGAGGTGGGGTCTTCCCTGTTGCCACTTTTGTAGATTGGAACTATGTTAGCCTTTTTCCACATGTTTGCTATGACTCCTGTACACAGGGATGCCTGAAAGATCAGGTGAAGTGGAAGGCTGAGCTCAGATGCACATTCTCTCAGAACCCATGGTGAAACTCCATCTGGACCAACTGCTTTGTTCTTACTTAGCTACTTTAGCATATTTTCCACTTCATCTCTAGACACCTCTATACGCTCTATGATGTTCTCAGAAATTCTTATTGTGTCTGGTTCTCTTAAGATTTCATTTTGTATAAACACACTTTGGAACTTTTGGTTTAATGTTTCAGACATTGCATTATCATTTTCTGTGAATCTGTTTCCTATTTTCAACCTCTGGATATTATCCTTTACCTGCAATTTGTTGTTTATGAATTTCTAGAATAGGCCCAGTTCTGTTTTACATTTATCCATTATCCCTTTTTAAAAATTTCTTTCTGCCTCTTCCCTTACTGCTGTATAGTTGTTTCTCGCATCTTTGTATCGCTGGTATGATTGGGGGTTTGGCTTCTTTCTATTTTGATACCTGCTTGATGGGGTTCTGCTCTTCTACCCCCCAAGCCCGGCCCGAGGCCAGGCTCGACTTGTGAGAGTTTGGTCCACCAGGCTGTTGCTTGGAGCGGCCCGCAGGGCCACATACCCACAACATCCCGGCTGATCCGGAACTTCTCTTAGAAAACAGTCCAGTTTTCTCCTGAAGATGTCCACGGTTGTTCCGGCAGGAACAACCGTGCAACCGTGCTCTGAAGGGGAAAGTGAATACTGAGCAGTACTCGAGACAGGACAACATAAGTGACTTGAAGAGTACAACCATTGTGATGGGATCCCTGGATTTGAAAGTTCTCATAATCCATCCGATCATTTTTCTGGCCGACGCAATATTTGCTTGGTTATGCTCCCTAAACGTTAGATCGTCGGACATCATTATTCCCAAATCCTTGACATGCTGTTTTTCTACTATGGGAAGATTCGATTGTGTTTTGCACCCTGTATTATGTTTCAGATCCTCATTTTTGCCGTACCTGAGTACCTGAAATTTATCACTGTTAAACATCATGTTATTTTCTGCTGCCCAATCGAAAACTTTGTTGACATCTGCTTGTAGTTTTTCAATGTCTTTCATTCCATGTTTGTGTCTTTTGGTCTGTGGCCCTCTCTCAATTTCTGTTGAACCAATCCTGTTTTCTGGCCCTGCATCTCTGTTTTGGTATGAATGTTTGTGTGCCTTCATTGTATATTTTGCAAAATTTGGCATACATTTAATTTACTTCCCTGTCTAGCAACAAGTCTGCCTAATTACTTATTAAAAAAAATTTGAAGTTCCCCATAGTGACCTCTCTCTCTTGAAATCAAGTTTATCAACTGTTTCAATGTCCCCATTTTCTGTGTGTGTGTGTTTGGAGGCTAAGCTTGCTGATACCATGTGTGTGTGTGTGTGTTTGGAGGCTAAGCTTGCTGATACCATGTGTGTGTGTGTGTGTGTGTGTTTGGAGGCTAAGCTTGCTGATACCATGTGTGTGTGTGTGTTTGGAGGCTAAGCTTGCTGATACCATGTGTGTGTGTGTGTTTAGAGGCTAAGCTTGATGATACCATGTGTGTATTTGCAGGCTAAGTTTGCTGATACCATATGTGTGTGTGTGTTTGGAGGCTAAGCTTGCTGATACCATGTGTGTGTGTGTGTTTAGAGGCTAAGCTTGATGATACCATGTGTGTATTTGGAGGCTAAGCTTGCTGATACCATGTGTGTGTGTGTTTGGAGGCTAAGCTTGCTGATACCATGTATGTGTGTGTGTTTAGAGGCTAAGCTTGCTGATACCATGTGTGTGTGTGTGTTTAGAGGCTAAGCTTGCTGATACCATGTGTGTGTGTGTGTTTAGAGGCTAAGCTTGATGATACCATGTGTGTATTTGGAGGCTAAGCTTGCTGATACCATGTGTGTGTATGTTTGGAGGCTAAGCTTGCTGATACCATGTATGTGTGTGTGTGTGTGTGTGTGTTTGGAGGCTAAGCTTGCTGATACCATATATGTGTGTGTGTGTGTGTGTGTTTGGAGGCTAAGCTTGCTGATACCGTTTATGTGTGTGTGTGTGTGTTTAGAGGCTAAGCTTGATGATACCATGTGTGTATTTGGAGGCTAAGCTTGCTGATACCATGTGTGTGTGTGTGTTTGGAGGCTAAGTTTGCTGATACCATGTGTGTGTGTGTGTTTAGAGGCTAAGCTTGATGATACCATGTGTGTATTTGGAGGCTAAGTTTGCTGATACCATGTGTGTGTGTGTGTTTGGAGGCTAAGTTTGCTAACACCGTGTGTGTACTCACCTGTTTAAATAATAATAGGGGTGTGTACCACCTCTGGTGCAATTGTAGGGACCCACAGCCTTGAAGAAAATAGAGTATTCAGAGAAGACCTTGTGGATTCTCACTGAACACTAATCTTTTCTTCTCCTATCACCCTTCTTATTTTGTTTTATGCTGTATTCTATTATATATCATATAAATACATAGCCAAATGGCAATATTTATTATGTCTATACAAAAAGAAGACATCCACTTTATTTTTTTTCTCTCCTTTGTTTCTATGTGGATTTTGTTGTGACTAATGATTCTCCTCCTTCCCATCAACAGGTCTTCCTCACTGGGCTTGCTCGGCTTTTGTGTTACTGTGAGGGTGCCATCATCGTTTACCCTTCAAGACTGACTCATGCTGGCATTGCATTTGTGGACTTCCCTTCACAGTAAACAGTCCTTCTCCATATGGTGATTGTCCAGGGCAAGCAGGGTGTGACTGCCATCTTGGAGAAGCAGGGTCTTTTAATATGAAGAATCTTCCGTCTTCTCTACTTACGCCAGCTTGTGCCGGCCTTGCATTCTTGTTACTTCATGGCCCTTGGGCCTTTTTTATTTATTTTACATAATAAATTTTTTTAATAATACCCGTGTTTCACAAGAGATCCTTAACATTTTAAGCACCAATTGTATTGACTAATGTACGTCTTGTAGCCTTTAAGACATAAATAGACAAGACATAGATAAATGAGTGAATAATGCTGAGTGACTAGGTTAGGGCGAGGAACATAGTACAGTGTCTGGCTTTGGAAGAATGCCTACTGTTTTAGAAACCTTATTGCCATGATCATAATCGTATGGGTTAAAAAGCATTTGTTGTCACTCCTACACAGTGGCTTGTTGAGCTTGAAACCTTTGCTCCTTGTTCGTGTTACATCTGACCTTTTGAAGAAATTGTATGAATCAATATCCTCCAAATTGTTCAGTATTTTAAAGGTTTCGCTCTATTACTCTCTCATTTGCATATATCTAAGCATATAGATTAGATATAGATTTAGATTAGATTTTTTAGTCAGGTAAAGGTACATACATTGCAGATGAGTTACAAAGGGAAAGACAATGACTAGAGTTCACTAGCTCTATTGGAAGAGAAACGTCTGCAAGACAAGTGTAGGCAAAAATTAAGGTAGCTAAGGGGAGCAGAGCCCGGCCTGCGGCTCACAACGACCCCCAGGGTAAGGCTGAAGAACTAATTCACAAGTGGAGTGATGCAGCATCATCCTCCTCCCTCCCTGCAGAAGTAAGCAGGGAACAGCTCCTCCGACATAATGACAGAAGGATTAGGATAAAAAGAGCACAATCTAGTGATGACGAGTATGGGGAACCAATTACAGCCAAGGAAGTAAAGGGGGCTATGAAAAGGGTAAAAGTACAGCACCTGGTGAAGATGGCATCACCTACGACATACTCAATGCACTGTGTGAAGTGTCTGGCAATCCACTACTCCACCTGTTTAACAAGTCATTCCTATGTGGAGTGTTGCCCACACAATGGAAACATGCAATAATGGTCCCAATACCGAAACCCAATGACCCTGGCAATTATAGACCTATCAGTCTCATGTAATGCACTTGGAAGATGCTTGAAAGGATCATCCTAAACCGACTATTGCACAAAATAGGCAGGTTAGGGGAGGGGTCAATGGATTTGTTAAAGGACGGAGGACAGCAAACTATAGTTAATTACCTTGCTAATGATACAGCTAAGTACTCCCAATAAACTCGCACCTCGGGGCAAAATTTTAAAATTTAAAATACAATACCTAAAGCCACTAATACGCATAGCGTTTCGGGCAAGTATATACGAAGTAAAACCCAAACAAAGAACTGACTCCGTAGGACCCATAAAAGATGAGACTAACAATTTTAAGTTGTATCATAAAAGGGCGGCAAACACTCTCAATGAATACCTAACATCAGTGTTCACACTAGAAAGCTTGAATGACATCCCATCACCAACACAAATGTTTGTCGGAGGTAAGGAGAATGAATTAAGAGAAATACCAATTACACGCGACACAATCAGGAAGAGCATTGACAAACTAAAAGACTCAGAAGCCCAAAGTGTAAATGGATTTAAGTCCCAAGTCGTAAAGGAACTGGCAAATTAATTGGGTGGTTTTAGGTAGGAGCTGCCTCGTATGGGCCGGTGGGTCTTCTGCAGTTGCCTTTGTTCTTGTGTTCTTGTGTTCTTATGTTGAGTAGCAACTTTTGCAAATTTGCAGATGATACAAAAATAGGCAGGGAAATTAACACGGAAGAAGACTCACTATCACTTCAAGTTGATCTAAATAGGGTTTTGAAATGGTCAAAAGATTGACAGATGCAGTTTAATGCTGATAAATGTAAAGTTTTGAGACTAGGTAATGATGATAGTTACAAGATACGAGCTAGATGGTGTTGAGATTGCGAAGTCGGATTGTGAAAGGGATCTGGGAGTTATTATTAGTAAGAATTTAAAACAAAAGGATCAATGCATGAATGCTCGTAATAAGGCAAATAGGACACTGGGATTTATTAATCGAAGTGTTAGTAACAAGACACCTGGTGTGGTTCTTCAGCTATATCTTGCTCTGGTTAGGCCCCATTTACATTATGCAGTTCAGTTTTGGTCGCCATATTATAGAATGAATATAAATTCACTTGAACGTGTCTAGAGTAGGGTGACTAAGTTAATTCCCCAAAATAGAAATCTTTTATATGAAGAAAGATTAACAAAGCTTAAATTGCATTCACTGGAAAAGAGAAGAGTTAGGGGTGATATGATAGAGGTTTACAAGTGGATGAATGGACATAACAAAGAGGATATTAGTAGGGTATTAAAAGTATCAACACATGACAGAACACAAAACAATGGGTATAAATTGGATAAGTTTAGATTTAGGAAAGACTTGGGTAAATACTGGTTTGGCAACAGGGTTGTTGATTTGTGGAACCAATTACCGCGTAACGTGGTGGAGGTGGGGTCCCTCGATTGTTTCAAGCGTGGGTTGGACATGTATATGAGTGGGTTTGGGTGGTTATAGATAGGAGCTGCCTCGTATGGGCCAATAGGCCTTCTGCAGTTACCTTTATTCTTATGCTCTTAATTCACTATGCTTGCCAGTGAAACTCCTTTTCAGAAAATCGCTGGACCATGGAATAGTTCCCCTAGTAATAGTTGAAGGTGATGTAGTGATCGAGTAATCCATATACTCCATTATCTCATCATCATAATGGCATAACTAATTACACAAGCATTAATCCTATCCCTATTTACAGGTAACGGTTTTCCACCCTTCTATATCTTACTGTGAGGTGTCGTCACCGTACATAAGCAAGCGACTTGAGAATAGCACATTACGGGCTATTCATGCCCGTGCCACCTCTTGGGTGGCTTAATCTTTATAAATAAATCAGAATAGCACACACCACACGGGAGACATCTCCCGTCACGCAGGGTGCAGTCGCACCTCCACAGATCTCCAGTATCAGCTCTTGATACTGGTAATGGCTCAAAAGGGCCACCACTTACGGGGTATTCATGCCCGTGTCACCTCTTGAGTGGCTTAATCTTCATCAATCACTCGAATAGCACACAGTACAATCTCCAGTCAAGAATGTAGCACTCGGCGTGTACAGTTCTAATCGACCCAAGACGCTACAGCCTCGACACAGAGCAGACAGCAGACTACGACCGTTGTTCAGGTCCATGTAAACTACATCTACCCGAAGTCCTTCGTCTGAATAGCCAGTTACCAGTTACAGGAGATACTTTTTCACCCACAGAGTTATTAACTCATGGAACCGCCTACCCACCGAAGCGGTACGTGGCAAAACGATGCTGATTTTCAAAATATACCTGGAAAAGATCATTCCTCCCTACACCTGGGGGGTACCTTCGTTAAAGTAAAAAGGTATACAGAAATAACAAAGAAAATAGATATGAATACTATTACCTTCGATGTTAGTAGTAGTTGTGCAAGTGAGGAGAAAGAAAAAATATTACGGAGTTCATGGATGAAAGTAGATTGGTAATATTATCTTGGAACGTTAATGGATTAAAAACTAGAGCGGTGGATGTACACTATTATACTCTTAGAGAGAATATTAACATAGTAGCACTCCAGGAAACTGGGGATAGGGATGGTAACAATCTGAACATGAAGATGCACATGTTGAACATGAAGATGTTCAACTGCTGGGCGAGCCCTCTCCTACTCATCTGAGGGGAGGGAGATTAGATTATGCTTGTTTGATAAATGCTGAGGGCATAGAGGAGAATTGTCTTACTGTGGATGAAATGCTAAGAGATTTTGCATTACAAATACAGCTTAAACTAGATAAAAAGCATGCCTGCCTTCAGAGGAAAAGCTTAAAGTTTAATAAGGGAGAATTAAGGGGTCTTGTTGGTCATATTAAGTCTTGGTATGATACTTATAAGCCAGATTCGGCAGAAGCATTTTATTAAGATTTAATTAAGGAGGTAGATGTATTTAATGCAACATTGAACCGGAAAACATCTGGTATAGAAAAGCATCCCCCCATAAAAGTGTGCGGAGAAGAGAAAGGAAATTTGGAGCAAGTATTGGCAGGAGTTTGCAGAGAAAGTTAGGAGTAACAAACTTGAAGGAAATCTGGCAAGACATAAATGAAATAAGGGGTAAAAAGCATAATTTTGTTGCACATCCTGACCAGTAAGGAATTGCAAAAGGTCTCGTAAATAAATGGGCGGAAGCTGCCAAACTTAGTTCATTTAATTACCCGCTGTAACGAGAGAGTCTTTTGATTCTTGGAAAGATCTAAGAAAGGATTTTATACTTACAGCAGGTAACAGTGGTGATGTCACTTGCACAGGTATTACCAGAGAAGAACTAATAACGGCGATTAAAGTTGGGAAATCTACCGCCCCCTGGGGAGGATGGAGTAACTTATGAAATACTTAATGAACTTGCCATTATGACGAAAAGCCCGCTGTTAGACCTCTTTAATATTAGTTATAAAGAGGGCAGAATTCCCAGTAAATGAAAAAGAACTATGATCATCCTTATCCCTAAAGCCAATGGAGAGTACAGACCTGTGTCTTTAACCTCGTGTTTTTGTAAAATGATGGAGAGGATCATTTTAAATAAACTTTTGTATATAATAGGTGATCAGCTGTCTAATAATTTTTCCGGGTTCCTCAGAGGAAAAAGTACCTCTGACTGTATTATTAAATGTCTAGCTAATGGTAATGATTATTATAGAATTTTTATTGATTTATAAGGAGCTTTTGATAAAGCCAACAAAGAGGTTATTTTATATGAATTAGCTGGTCTTGGTGTTGAAGGGAGATTATTGCGCTGGATAGGGGATTATCTTCAGGAAAGGAAGGCTCAGGTGTGGTATCAAGGTTGTATGGTTCAAGGTATCAAGGTCAAGAACTCTGCACACCTCAGGGAGGAGTGTTGAGTCTCACCCTGTTTAATGTACTAATGAATAAGATAGCATCTGAGAAATACTCAAATTGGGTAACTCCAATCATATATGCTGATGATATTTTGTTTCAGGGCAAAGATATTTCAAAGATTCAAACAGTGTTGGACAATTTCGGAAACCAGTGTCACCACATGGGACTAGTGGTTAATGAAGGCAAAACTAAAGTTTGAATGTAGAAGTCGGAGGCCCATTATATTGGAAATAAACGGTAAAAATATAGAGTTAATATATATAAATATTTAGGCATATATGTTGGATATACCTATGAGAGTTTGGAAACTGAGATGAACAGACTGTTGACTCAATGTCGGAAGAGATTACAACCTCTGAAGGCCTTGGCATGCTGTGGAAAGGAGTGGGAGTCCAAGTGCTACGAATGATGTACTTGAGTACTGTAAGATTTCTTATTGATTATGCTGCACCTGTCATTTCTTGTTTTGGTAAAGGTAGGATGGGCAAGTTGGAGAAGATACAAAATGAAGCCGTTGGGGGTCGTTGTGAGCCGCTGCTACCTTAATTTTTGCCCACACTTGTCTTGAAGACGTTTCTCTTCCAATAGAGCTAGTGAACTCTAGTCAATGTCTTTCCCTTTGTAACTCATCTGCAATGTATGTACCTTTACCTGACTAAAAAATCTAATCTAAATCTATATCTAATCTATATGCTTAGATATATGCAAATGAGAGAGTAATAGAGCGAAACCTTTAAAATACTGAACAATTTGGAGGATATTGATTCATACAATTTCTTCAAAAGGTCAGATGTAACACGAACAAGGAGCAAAGGTTTCAAGCTCAACAAGCCACAGTGTAGGAGTGACAACAAATGCTTTTTAACCCATACGATTATGATCATGGCAATAAGGTTTCTAAAACAGTAGGCATTCTTCCAAAGCCAGACACTGAACTATGTTCCTCGCCCTAACCTAGTCACTCAGCATTATTCACTCATTTATCTATGTCTTGTCTATTTATGTCTTAAAGGTTACAAGACGTACATTAGTCAATACAATTGGTGCTTAAAATGTTAAGGATCTCTTGTGAAACACGGGTATTAATAAAAAAATTTATTATGTAAAATAAATAAAAAAGGCCCAAGGGCCATGAAGTAACAAGAATGCAAGGCCGGCACAAGCTGGCGTAAGTAGAGAAGACGGAAGATTCTTCATATTAAAAGACCCTGCTTCTCCAAGATGGCAGTCACACCGTGCTTGCCCTGGACAATCACCATATGGAGAAGGACTGTTTACTGTGAAGGGAAGTCCACAAATGCAATGCCAGCATGAGTCAGTCTTGAAGGGTAAACGATGATGGCACCCTCACAGTAACACAAAAGCCGAGCAAGCCCAGTGAGGAAGACCTGTTGATGGGAAGGAGGAGAATCATTAGTCACAACAAAATCCACATAGAAACAAAGGAGAGAAAAAAAATAAAGTGGATGTCTTCTTTTTGTATAGACATAATAAATATTGCCATTTGGCTATGTATTTATATGATATATAATAGAATACAGCATAAAACAAAATAAGAAGGGTGATAGGAGAAGAAAAGATTAGTGTTCAGTGAGAATCCACAAGGTCTTCTCTGAATACTCTATTTTCTTCAAGGCTGTGGGTCCCTACAATTGCACCAGAGGTGGTACACACCCCTATTATTATATAAACAGGTGAGTACACACACGGTGTTAGCAAACTTAGCCTCCAAACACACACACACACATGGTATCAGCAAGCTTAGCCTCCAAACACACACACACACACATGGTATCAGCAAGCTTAGCCTCCAAACACACACACACACATGGTATCAGCAAGCTTAGCCTCCAAACACACACACACACATGGTATCAGCAAGCTTAGCCTCCAAACACACACACACACACACGGTATCAGCAAGCTTAGCCTCCAAACACACACACACACACACATGGTATCAGCAAGCTTAGCCTCCAAATACACACATGGTATCATCAAGCTTAGCCTCTAAACACACACACACACACACAAACGGTATCAGCAAGCTTAGCCTCCAAACACACACACACACACACACACACATGGTATCAGCAAGCTTAGCCTCCAAACACACACACACATGGTATCAGCAAGCTTAGCCTCCAAACACACACACACATGGTATCAGCAAGCTTAGCCTCCAAACACACACACACAGAAAATGGGGACATTGAAACAGTTGATAAACTTGATTTCAAGAGAGAGAGGTCACTATGGGGAACTTCAAATTTTTTTTAATAAGTAATTAGGCAGACTTGTTGCTAGACAGGGAAGTAAATTAAATGTATGCCAAATTTTGCAAAATATACAATGAAGGCACACAAACATTCATACCAAAACAGAGATGCAGGGCCAGAAAACAGGATTGGTTCAACAGAAATTGAGAGAGGGCCACAGACCAAAAGACACAAACATGGAATGAAAGACATTGAAAAACTACAAGCAGATGTCAACAAAGTTTTCGATTGGGCAGCAGAAAATAACATGATGTTTAACACTGATAAATTTCAGGTACTCAGGTACGGCAAAAATGAGGATCTGAAACATAATACAGGGTACAAAACACAATCGAATCTTCCCATAGTAGAAAAACAGCATGTCAAGGATTTGGGAATAATGATGTCCGACGATCTAACGTTTAGGGAGCATAACCAAGCAAATATTGCGTCGGCCAGAAAAATGATCGGATGGATTATGAGAACTTTCAAATCCAGGGATCCCATCACAATGGTTGTACTCTTCAAGTCACTTATGTTGTCCCGTCTCGAGTACTGCTCAGTATTCACTTCCCCCTTCAGAGCAGGAGAGATTGCTGAAATAGAGGGAATACAGAGAACATATACGGCACGCATAGACGAGATAAAACACCTAAATTATTGGGATCGTCTCAAACTCTCCAAATGTACTCTCTAGAAAGGAGACGAGAGAGATACCAAATAATATACACATGGAAGATACTGGAGGGCCAGGTCCCAAATCTACACAGTAAAATAACAACGTACTGGAGTGAACGATATGGAAAAAAATGCAAGATTGAACCAGTGAAGAGCAGAGGTGCCACAGGCACAATCAGAGAGCACTGTATAAACATCAGAGGTCCGCGGTTGTTCAACGTCCTCCCAGCGACTATAAGAAATATTGCCGGAACAACCGTGGACATCTTCAGGAGAAAACTGGACTGTTTTCTAAGAGAAGTTCCGGATCAGCCGGGCTGTGGTGGGTATGTGGCCCTGCGGGCCGCTCCAAGCAACAGCCTGGTGGACCAAACTCTCACAAGTCGAGCCTGGCCTCGGGCCGGGCTTGGGGGGTAGAAGAGCAGAACCCCATCAAGCAGGTATCAAAATAGAAAGAAGCCAAACCCCCAATCATACCAGCGATACAAAGATGCGAGAAACAACTATACAGCAGTAAGGGAAGAGGCAGAAAGAAATTTTTAAAAAGGGATAATGGATAAATGTAAAACAGAACTGGGCCTATTCTAGAAATTCATAAACAACAAATTGCAGGTAAAGGATAATATCCAGAGGTTGAAAATAGGAAACAGATTCACAGAAAATGATAATGCAATGTCTGAAACATTAAACCAAAAGTTCCAAAGTGTGTTTATACAAAATGAAATCTTAAGAGAACCAGACACAATAAGAATTTCTGAGAACATCATAGAGCGTATAGAGGTGTCTAGAGATGAAGTGGAAAATATGCTAAAGTAGCTAAGTAAGAACAAAGCAGTTGGTCCAGATGGAGTTTCACCATGGGTTCTGAGAGAATGTGCATCTGAGCTCAGCCTTCCACTTCACCTGATCTTTCAGGCATCCCTGTGTACAGGAGTCATAGCAAACATGTGGAAAAAGGCTAACATAGTTCCAATCTACAAAAGTGGCAACAGGGAAGACCCTACCTCTCTCAGTTATAGACCTGAATCATTGACAAGTGTAACAGTGAAAAGATTGAAAAAAAAAAATAATAAAAACTAAATGGGTAGAACACCTGGAGAGAAATTATATAATATCACACAGACAGTATTGTTTTCGATCTGGAAGATCCTGTGTATCGAATTTACTCAGTTTCTATGATTGAGCCACAGAGATTTTAAAGGAAAAAGGTAGTTGGGTCGACTGCATCTATCTAGACATAAAAAAG
>NC_091153.1:17868427-17945927 GCF_040958095.1 Procambarus clarkii
CGTAACATAAGAAATGGTATATAATTCATTATTTTAAATTACATATATAATCATTAATAATTTTCGGCAGCTATCGAGGTTCTCCATAGTTAAATTCCTGTACTCTAACAAGATGCTACTTGCTGTTTAGCTGTTTAAATTCTTGGAAAATTGTAATGACCAGCGACATAAAATATAACAATGAAATAGTAGCTGGTAACTGTAGGTGAACGAAAAATTAAATTCCAAATTGATTAGATGTTTTTCTAAATATAAAGATCGACCTGAAGGAATTTTATGAATTATGGACTAATTAAACAAAAAAATAGGTAATTTTACTTGAAGAACAGATACCAGAGAATAGTTAGTGAGTATACATTTATATTGTATAATGGGAGAAAGCCCCTGGTAGCCGCGAATTAAAATAACCACCTACATTAATTGATAACTAGGAAATAGTATCTGGAAACTTTATCTGAACGAAAACACAATACCAATTTGTTTAGATGTTTTTCTTAATATAAAGATCAACAGTAAGGAATCTTATTCATTATGGACAAATTAACCAAAAAAAACGATAATTTTCATTGAGGACCATATATTAGAGCATACTTAGTCACTTATATATTAAAAGTATTGTGTATTTTGAACCATTGGGGTTGTAAACAAACAGAACGGCCTACCCGAAAAGTCGTAACATAAAATGTTGCATATGTTTGCTAATTTATTATTTGATAAATGATTATTATTAATTTACGACAACTATAGAGGTTTCCCATTAGTTAAATTACTGTAGTCTGACTATAATGCTACTACAAAACATATATAAATCCTGGGAAAGTCACAATGACCAGCGACATTACAGCATAGAGGGTTAAATAGTAACAGGCAACTGTCGGCAAACGAAAAATTCATTTCCAAATTTATTAGATGTTTTCCTAAATATAAAGATCGATAGGCTGGAATTTCCTGGATTATGGCCTAATTAAGGCAAAAATATATATATTTTTACTTGAAGAACAAATATCAGAGCATAGTCAGTGAGTTATAGAATAATAAGAGTGTGGTATTTCATTGTATAACAAGAGATAGTCCATGGAAGCGAAAATAGACGTTGTTTTACACAAAATAACGTCCAAAAACAGCCGTAGAGTCAAACGGCAAATGTTGACGTTCTTTTTAAGAGGACAGGTTGCACACCCGACCGGCCAGGTGTTGACGGGTCAGCAGGAGGATACACAGGACCAGTGTCATGATTTATGTCTGGAGCATGAACTAGATGTGGAGATGGTGTAGTTGTTGCAGGCCACTCTGCCTTGTCAAATTTCAATAAAGACCAAATAGCAACTTCATGGAACTAGAGCAGAGTTAGTTTCCTTCGATCATCTGTGTTGGCCTTGTACAATGCATGTACAATGCATTGAGTAAAGACCAAATAGCAACTTCATGGAACTAGAGCAGAGTTAGTTTCCTTCGATCATCTGTGTTGGCCTTGTACAATGCAACCACAAGTTGACATTGAATGTGAATTAACAATGAGACAAGTAAGATTTATACTAATACATTTATACTAACTCTGTTGAGCGTTGACCATTTATACATCAAATCTGTTGATGTGAGCACTTTAGTTTAGTCTGCCGTTTAAAGAAAAAAAGAGCATATCAATGGTATATCACAGAAAACGAATTTATCATAAACTCATGTATTTGTCTTATCATATTGAACTGCATTCATATTTTTAATATATAACAATATGAATATACAAATTTCTGTAAATCCCCTACCTTGTTGGAATCTGTGGAAATGAATGAGCAAATGTGCTGGCTGAAGGCGCTGAAGGAAACCACATTGGTTTCATTTTGGATACAAATGTCCATGGAGATTCAAAATGGAAACTAATTATATAGTTGAACCTGCAGAGACGAGTTTAAGAATCTGTGTTGAGAGTGATGGACACAGCCTTCACAATTATACTTCAGAGAATGTAAACATCTAAGAGTCATTAGAAATATGTGTAGAATAATAAACCCTACATTGTTTGAGTTAGGGAAAACACCATTTGTGATATATAGATACTATAGCTGTTCCTAAAGATTCACCCTTTTTTGCACCAGCAAGATAACATATAAGATTTTAAGAGTTGACGAATGTTAATATTCTTGTTTGATAAACTGTGAACTTGAGACATAGTTAATAAGAACATATTAACACAACAAAATGTTTTCAGAATCTTTAACACCACTTTCCAGCAACTTATATAATTTATATAAATTATTTTAGAGAATAATACATAAATTATATATTTAAACATGATATAGTGTTTAGTGGAATGTATAAGGAGTCAAATTGTGTTAAAAAGAGCAATTTTTAGAAAATTTGGAAAAATACTTTTTTCTGTTCAAATTATAACTAAATGGATTTTAAAGGTTTCACTCAGCCAATATATATCATTCACAATTTATTAATGAATTTTACAAAAAAACACCATAAATTTTATATTTAAACATGTAAAAACTATTTGTTTTACATTTGGAAGAAAATAATTGTAGAAAAACAATTTATAATTAAACCTTTGTGTTTGGATTTTTTGAGTAAAAGTTTCTCAAAGGCTCTCCTGCACCATTCTCAATGCAAATCATTCCCACACCTATGGGAAGAGATAGGCGAACGTTGTGTAGATGATTTGTGTTTGCTGGGTATGGTGTCTGTCAAGTCTGCCAGTCTTTCTTATACCAGAGTTGTGTCTGTAACATACCAGACACTAGTCTGCTGGTCTCTGATATCAGAGTATTGTCTCCAAGTAGACCCAGAGCTGAGACCAACGGGGTAAGAGTGGCCCCAGAGCTGAGACCAACGGGGTAAGAGTGGCCCCAGAGCTATGACCAACGGGGTAAGAGTGGCCCCAGAGCTGTGACCAACAGGCTAAGAGTGGCCCCAGAGCTGCGCCCAACAGGGTAAGAGTGGCCCCAGAGCTGCGCCCAACAGGGTAAGAGTGGCCCCAGAGCTGCGCCCAACAGGGTAAGAGTGGCCCCAGAGCTGCGCCCAACAGGGTAAGAGTGGCCCCAGAGCTGTGACCAACAGGGTAAGAGTGGCCCCAGAGCTTCGCCCAACAGGGTAAGAGTGGCCCCAGAGCTGTGACCAACGGGGGAAGAGTGACCCCAGAGCTGTGACCAACGGGGGAAGAGTGGCCCCATAGCTGTGACCAACGGGGGAAGAGTGGCCCCATAGCTGTAACCAACGGGGGAAGAGTGACCCCAGAGCTGTGACCAACGGGGGAAGAGTGACCCCAGAGCTGTGACCAACGGGGGAAGAGTGGCCCCATAGCTGTAACCAACGGGGGAAGAGTGACCCCAGAGCTGTGACCAACGGGGGAAGAGTGACCCCAGAGCTGAGACCAACGGGGTAATAGTGGCCCCAGAGCTATGACCAACGGGGTAAGAGTGGCCCCATAGCTGTGACCAACAGGGTAAGAGTGGCCCCAGAGCAGCGCCCAACAGGGTAAGAATGGCCCCAGAGCTGCGCCCAACAGGGTAAGAGTGGCCCCAGAGCTGCGCCCAACAGGGTAAGAGTGGCCCCAGAGCTGCGCCCAACAGGGTAAGAGTGGCCCCAGAGCTGTGACCCGCGCCTGGTGACTGTACTCAAGGTTACCCTAATATCACTTCGTCAACTTCAAGGTCACAGCCAGTTGTCCTCACTACAAGGTCACAGTCAGTTGTCCTCACTACAAGGTCACAGCCAGTTGTCCTCACTACAAGGTCACAGCCAGTTGTCCTCACTACAAGGTCACAGCCAGTTGTCCTCACTACAAGGTCACAGTCAGTTGTCCCCACTATAAGGTCACAGCCAGTTGTCCTCACTACAAGGTCATAGCCAGTTGTCCTCACTACAAGGTCATAGCCAGTTGTCCTCACTACAAGGTCACAGCCTGCTGTTCTCACTACAAGGTCACAGCCTGCTGTCCTCACTACAAGGTCACAGCCTGCTGTCCTCACTACAAGGTCACAGCCTGCTGTTCTCACTACAAGGTCACAGCCTGCTGTCCTCACTACAAGGTCACAGTCTGCTGTCCTCACTACAAGGTCACAGCCTGCTGTTCTCACTACAAGGTCACAGCCTGCTGTTCTCACTACAAGGTCACAGCCTGCTGTTCTCACTACAAGGTCACAGCCTGCTGTCCTCACTACAAGGTCACAGCCTGCTGTCCTCACTACAAGGTCACAGCCTGCTGTTCTGCTTAAACTGTTTCAGCAGCCTGTTTCAGCCTGCTGAAACCGTTGATGAGCTGCAGAGCACTACGAGGTTGTTGGTAGCAATCGTAAGAAATATTGAGATGGTTCGTGTTAGAATTATTAATCTTATCTTTTCGGTCATATACAACATGTCTTTACAAGAAAGACTACTACCAAAATATACTAATATTAATACGCACGACCCAGCAGCAAGAACCAAGCCTTCGCGATAAAAAATCGCCAAGATCTGATTCGAAATCAGATACACAAGGCGGAAAGTGAGATCAACAACAACGCAACTACTTCATACTACAGGCCAATGGAGAAACACCAACATCGACTAAGACCTCCGTAATCAAATCGAACAACACCTCGACATCTTTACAGATCAACATCGCCACAGCACCGAAACTATGATCATCGAGAAAATGACATTATTTGGAGGCCCTATGGTGATTCCACGACCCAGAGATAGCTTCTTAAACCTTGCTGGAATCAACCTCACTGAGGACCAAATCACTTTTTTAAATCTGCATATAAACTGTCATGTTATGTCCAGACCAAGTGAGATGGCCCAGAAATTGGAGTTGGAGATCCTATTGGACGACATATTCGACCTCAAGATGCAAAAGAAGGTTACCACTAGCTCAAAGCAACAGCTAAGAGCCTTCGTGAGAATAAGTAGATAGTCGTCAGGAGAGATGACAAGCCGCCAATATATGTTATCCTTAAAAAGACGAATATCTGGCAAAAACGAACTTCATACTCTCCGACCAAACTAAATTCCAAAGGGTAACGAAGGACACTACAGCCGAATTGAAAATGAAGGTAAGCAATCAATCGGAAAAATTCCGAACTCCACCTGCCAAAGGTTATTGGGGAATAAAAACCTAGTTATGCGGATGGGAATGTCAAGACCCACAAGCCTGGAAACCCATTTCGGCCAATCATCAGCCAGATACCCACACCCACATACAGACTGGCTAAGTGAATCAACTGCTTGCTGACTCCATATGTATCTAGTGCTTTCAGCCTGAAATCTCCAAAGGAATTCGTTGACTTACTGCTGGGAGTATGGGGCACAGGGATAAGAGCCTCTTTGGATGTAGAGTCGCTGTTTACCAACGTACTTGTGGATGAAACAATCGGGATGAAACAATGGACAGAGTGTATCGTGATCCGGCTTGTACACCTCTTGACATACCAGAAAACATACTAAGAAAGCTACTCTAAGCCTGCACCAAAGAGGCATCCTTCTTTAGTCCAGATGGGCACATGTATAAGCAAGTAGATGAGGTCACTATGGGTTCTCCTCTAGGTGTCCCGTTTGCGAACTTCTACATGGGTACCAGAGAGAAGAGGGTCTTAGATGACAAGAACTTGAATCTCGCCATATACTGTAGGTATGATGACAACATTTTTATGCAGATACCTGATATCAGACATCTGCAGCAGCTGAAGGAGGCATTCGAGCAGAATTCTGTGTTAAGTTTCACTTACAAGATGGAGAATGATGGGAAGCTGCCCTTGCTAGATGAACAGTTACGGAAAGAAATGGAGGCTTCCACACTGCAGTCTACACTAACAAAACACAGGAATCTGCCTCAATGCCAATAGTGACTGCCCAGACAGGTACAAGAGGAGTGTTGTCAATGCTTACATCGAGCGGGCTCTCAGTCACAGCTCAGGATGGAAGCAAGTCGATGAAGAACTCTGTAGGGTAAGGCAGATCCTAGTTAACAATGGCATCTCTAACGGTTAAGTTGAAAGCATCATAAAAAGAAAGGTGAAACGCCATGCAACCTCTGAAGAGTCAACTAGCACAACACTTGTACCCCCTATTAGACTGTTTTTCAGGAACTTCTTTTTGAAGGCTCAAAAAACAAAGAAAAGTGTCCTGAAAGATATTATTATTAGGAACGTTATCCCTACAGACAAAAATCAGAAAATACAACTGACAATTTACTACAAAAATAAAAAAAACGGCCAACCTTCTCATGAAAAACTTCCCAGACACCAAACAGAATGCCTTAAGGAAACCAACGTTGTTTATGCCTCCACATGCCCACTTGGGGACTTTAAGCCCAAAAGAACTCAGTATATATAGGCAAGACAACAAAGTCTCTTTCTAGGCGACCAACAATGCACAAACAACAGGGCTCCATCAATGAACATATAATCTCTTCTCACAACCAGACCATCACCAGAGAAATCTTAACAAGCAACACATAAATCATCGATAGATACAGCGATAGCAGGCGGCTCCACATCTGCGAGGCACTACACATCAAAAAGTCAACACCAGCAATTAACAGCCAATTAATACATAACTATATTCTATCCTCTTTTTAGGGACCCACAGCCTCAAAGAAGAAAATGAAGAGCATTCAGAGAAGACATTGTGGGTTCTCACTGAACACGTTAATCTTTTCTTCTCCAACAACCCCTATTCTTTTACATTTTTATTTTATTGCGTTGCTGCAGTTTACAGATTAGACACACATATATAACATTCAGTGTTTGAAGACCTCGTCCAGGTCTTTGGACCTCGACGAGGTTTGGGTCCATGCCCAAGATACAACACGCATTTCTCCTCTGGACCGCGACACTGAGGCGCTGGAACAGGAAAATGGCCACTCTTGTGTCTTTACTTTTCTCAATGAGGTCCTCACCCACCTCTTTTAGGAACTTAAGTACACATTTGCCCCAGGCGCCCAGGGTCTCACAGCCTATCAGCACAACCCTGTAACAACCATCACTGTTGCTGGGAGGGATGGTTGAGGGAGGTGGGCTGCCCCACCTCCCTCAACTGTGCTGTAGGGTAGATAGCTATCAGCCAATGTAGACGCACACGTGTAGTACTATACAACCTGTATATCTTCCCTACATGGCTGCAGGATGACTCCATCTGGGCGTTTGTGGCTGTTGTCAGTGCTGCACAACTGAGGTTCCTATTGTGCTGGACACCCAGCTGTAGCCAAACTACAGGGGAAGCTAACTCTATGTACTCACCTATTTGTGTCTGCAGGATCGAGCATTGACTCTTGGATCCCGCCTTTCGAGCTATCGGTTGTATACAGCAATGACTCCAGTCCTATTTCCCTATCATACCTAGTTTAAAAATAATGAATAGAATATGCTTCCACAACCTGCTCCTTAAGTGCATTCAACTTTTCCACTACTTTCACGCTAAAATTAAACTTCCTAACATATGTGTGACTCACCTGAGTTTTCAGCTTCCACCCATGTCCCCTCGTTCTGTTACTATTCCGAGTGAACATTTCATCTATGTCCACTCTGTCAATTCCCCTGATTATTTTATACGTTCCTATCATATCCCCACCCCTCTCCCTTCTTTTTGTTTAGAGTCGTAAGGCTCAGTTCTTTCAGGCGCTCTTCATTCTCCATCCCTCTTAACGCTGGGACGAGTCTCGTTGCAAACTTCTGAACCTTTTCCAGTTTCCTTATAGGTTTCTTAAGATGGGGACACCATGAAGACTGGCATACTCTAAGACTGGCCTCACGTAGGCAGTGTAAAGCGTCCTAAATGCCACCTTACCTAGGTTTCTGAATGATGTTCTAACTTCTGCCAGTTTAGAGTATGCTGCTGTCGTTATCCTATTTAAATGTACCTCAGGAGATAGATTAGGTGTTACGTCCACCCCCAGGTCTCTTTCTCGTGTTGTCTCAGGTAGGCAGTCTCCCTTCATTGTGTATTTTTACTTTGGTCTCCTATCACCTAGTCCCATTTCCATAACTTTACATTTGCTTGTGTTGAACTCCAGTAGCCATTTCTTTGACCATCTCTGCAACATGCTCAAGTCCTCCTGGAGGATCCTACAATCCTCATCTGTCACAACTCTTCTCATCAACGTTGCGTCATCCGCAAACATCGACATGTAAGACACTACTCCTGTAAACATGTCGTTAATATGTATTGGAAATAGAATTGGTCCCAGCTCCGATCCTTGAGGCACTCCACACGTTACTGTTCGCCAGTTCGATTTCTACAATATCGTTCTCATAATTTCCTTCCAATGCTCTTCTTATGTTAATGTAATCGTTGCATCTGATCTTGTCCTTTGTCCTTTGGATTCTGTACTTTCTCCACTCCCGCCTGCTGCTCATTTTTGTTTCCTGACACTGTCTATTAAACCATGGGTTATTATATTCCCTCTTACTTTTTTCCTTTACTGTTGGTATAAATCTCTCTTCGGCCTCCTGGCATTTCCGTATGACTAGGTCCATTATATCTTGGACTGTTTTTCCTCTAATTTCTTCCTCCCACTGCACTTCTTCCAGATAGTCCATTATCCTCCTGTAGTCCCTTTCCTGAAGTCAACTCTCTTTCCCAGACCTCTTGTCCCTTGGTCACAAGTTTGAATTCCATCATATTGTCAATGACTCGGACACAATGGTCACTGGCCCCTAGAGGTATTTCATGTTGCAAATTCTCGATGTCTTCTACGTCCTGGGTTAAAATCAGGTCCAATAGGTTCGGCGCATCTCCTCCTCTTTACATTGTATCTTCCTTCATATGTTGTGTTAGGAAATTCCTGTCTATAACATCTACTAACTTTACTCCCCACGCTTCTTCCCCTCCATGGGGTTCCTTGATTCCCAACTTATCTATCCATGATTTAGGTCCCCCATGACCAGCAGTTTCGTTCTCATTTTGTTAGCTAATGTTCAACCCTTCATGTCTTGTTGTTGTCATCATACTCCTGCCTGTTTCTTCTACTGTTTGGTGGGGGATTGTAGATTACTAAAATCATTAGGATTTATAAGGATTGCCACTCCACCTCCCTATCTCTGGTTCATCTCTTTTCTTATCACCTGGTACCCCTCTGGGAAGATTGCATCTGAGATCATGTCATTTATTTTTGTTTCCACTAGTGCAACTATGTCAGGATCTGCCTCACTAGCTCTTTCTTTTATCTCTTCTGCTTTATTAGATACGCGCATCAGAATTGGTGAACCAAACCTTGACACTCTTCTTGGAAACTCTGGCACCAGCGTGCAACCTTTCTCTGGGGGTCTGGTGGGATCTACGGGGTGTCTGGCGGTGAATTGGGTATGGGGGGAATCCGGAGGGAGTGTGTCTAGGAGTTGAATGGGGTATGGAGGGGGGCTTGGGAGGCGAATGGGGTCTGGGCATCTAGGAAGGTAGGTAGGAAGGCCTGGGTAGGTAGGTCTGGAGAAGGAAGGGCATACTGGGTCTGCAAATAAGGAAGGGTCTGAGAGGCATAGGGGAATTGAGAAGCAGCGGGAGGCTGAGAGTCAAATAGAGGTGGAGAGGTTGAGGGGGAGAAGGATTGAGTGGGTGGGAGGAAGAGGGGAGGATGGAGCATGGATAGTCAGAATGAGAGAGATGTTGTATTAGTCAGGGGAACTCAGGTGTAGGTGTGGGCATTGGGGCAGAAGGAGGGAAGAGGGAAATGGAGGAAGAGGTGGGGGTCCCCCTGTCCCCCATGGGGGGTCCATGTGACCTCCTCGCAATGGGAGGAGGTTACATGGAAGAAGGGGGGGAAGTGTGTGTGTGTTTGTACTCACCTTTTTGTGCTCACCTATATGTGCTTGCAGGGGTTGTTCTTTGGTTCTTTGGTCCCGCCTCTCAACCGTCAATCAACTGGTGTACAGATTCCTGAGCCTACTGGGCTCTGTCATATCTACATTTAAAACTGTGAATGGAGTCAGCCTCTACCACATCACTGCCTAATGCATTCCACCTGTTAACTACTCTGACACTGAAAAAGTTCTTTCTAACGTACCTGTGACTCATTTGGGTACTCAGTTTCCACCTGTGTCCCCTTGTTTGCATACCACCAGTGTTGAATAGTTTATCCTTGTCTACCCTATCGATTCCCCTGTGGATTTTGTAGGTAGTGGTCATGTCTCCCCCTACTCTCCTGTCTTCCAGTGTCGTAAGGTGCAATTCCCGCAGCTTTTCCTCGTTACTCATGCCTCTTAATTCTGGTACTAGTCTAGTGGCATACCTCTGAACTTTTTCCAGCTTCATCTTGTGTTTGATAAGGTACAGGCTCCATGCTGGGGACGCATACTCCTGGATTGGTCTTACATATGTGGTATTCAAGATTCTGAATGATTCCTTACACAAGTTCCCGAAGGCTGTTGTGATGTTCACCAGCCTAGCATATGCCACAAATGTAATTCTTCTTATTTGGGCTTCAAAAGACGGGTTTGGTGTGGTATCAACTCATAGATCTTTCTCTCTGTCCGTTTCATGAAGTACTTCATCTCCTCTTCTGAATCCTGTGTTTGGCTCCTGTTTCCACGGCCAAGTTTCATTACTTTACATTTACTCGGGTTGAACTTTAGCAGCTATTTGTTAGACCATTCATTCAGTCAGTCTAGGTCATCTTGCAGCCTCCTACTATCAACGTCTGTTTCAATCCTCCTCATAATTTTTGCATCATCGGCAAACATTGAGAGAAACTATTCTATACCCTCTGGGAGATCATTTACATATACCAGAAACAGTATAGGTCCAAGGACTGACCCCTGCGGGACTCCACTCGTAACATCCCGCCAATCTGAGACCTTTCCCCTCACACTGACTCGTTGTCTCCTGTTGCTTAGGTACTTTATCCAATGGAGTACCTTCCCTTTCACTCCAGCTTTTTCACTAGCCTCTTGTGTGGCACTGTATCAAAGGCTTCTGACAATCCAAATATATGCAGTCTGCCCACCCTTCTCTTTCTTGCCTTATTTTTGTTGCCTGGTCGTAGAATTCAAGTAACCTTGTGAGGCAGGACTTGCCATCCCTGAACCCATGTTGATGCTGTGTTACAAAGTTCTTTTGCTGCAGATGCTCCACTAGCTTTCTTCGCACAATCTTCTCCATCAGCTTGCATGGTATGCAGGTTAGGGACACTGGACAGTAATTCAGTGCCTCCTGTCTATCCCCTTTCTTGTATATCGGGACTATGTTAGCTGCTTTCGAAATTTCTGGCAGTTGCCCTGTTGCCAGTGATTTGTTATACACTATGGAGAGTGGTAGGCACAGTTCTTCTGTTCCTTCCTTTAGTATCCAAGGGGAGATTCCATCTGGGCCTATAGCCTTTGTCACATCCAACTCTAGTAAACACTTCCTTACTTCCCCTTTGTAATCTCAAACTCTTCCATTGGTTCCTGGTTAGTTATTCCCTCTCTTATCTCTGGAATGTCTCCTTGCTCTAAGGTGAAGACCTCCTGGAATTTCTTATTCAGTTCCTCACACACTTCCTTGTCGTTTGTAGTGAATCCTTCTGCCCCTATCTTTAATTTCATAACCTGTTCCTTTACTGTTGTTTTTTCTCCTGATGTGGCTATGCAACAATTTAGGCTGAGTCTTTGCCTTGCTAGCGATGTCATTTCCGTATTGTTTTTCTGCCGCTCTTCTCATCCTGACATATTCATTTCTGGCATTCTGGTATCTTTCTCGGCTCTCCGGTGTCCTGTTATTCCCATAGTTTCTCCATGCCCTTTTACTTTGCTGCTTAGCTAGCCTACATCTCTGATTAAACCATGGGTTTCTCATCTTCATTTCACTGTTTTCCTTTTGAGCTGGGACAAACTTGTTTGCTGCGTCCTTGCACTTCTGCATGATGTAGTCCATCATATCTTGGACCGTCTTACCCATGAGCTCTGTTTCCCATGCTATTTCTGTTAGGAATTTTCTTATCTCCTCATAGTTTCCCTTTCGGTTTGCTAACCTTTTGGTTTCGGTATCCTTCCTCGAGTTCAACAACCCTTCTCCATTCAGGTACTCAAACACCAGTACACTGTCGTCGCTCATTCCTACTAGGGCCTCAAAACCGATTTCTCTTATGTCGGAGTCGTTCAGAGTGAAGAGCAGGTCGAGTCTCGCTGGTTCGTCATTTCCTCTCATCCTTGTGGGTTCTCTGACATGCTGAGTTAAAAAGTTTCTAGTCACCACCTCCAGTAGTTTGGCTCTCCACGTATCCTCGCCTCCATGAGGTTCCTTGTTCTCCTAGTCAATCCTTCCGTGATTGAAGTCCCCCATGATGAGCAGGTGGGATCTATTTCTACAGGCAGCAGAGGCTGCCCTCTCAATTATAGTGTTAGCTGCCATGTTGTTGTTTTCGTACTCTTGACTGGGTCTTCTGTCATTTGGTGGAGGGTTGTATATTACTGCTACTACTATTCTTGGTCTTCCCATTGTCATGGTGCCTGCTATGAAGTCTCTGAACCCCTCACAGCCCAGGATAGCTATCTCCTTAAAACTCCATTCCTTTCTCATGAATAGGGTCACTCTGCCTCCTCCTCTACCTTCCCTCTCTTTCCTTATTGCTGTGTACTCCTGGGGAAACACGACATTCGTTATGATTCTAGAGAGTTTTGTTTCAGTGGGTGCAATTGCATCTGGGTTCACTTCTTGTGCTCTTTCTCTTAGTTCACTTGTCTTCCTTGTGATCCCATCTATGTTCGAGTACATCACCCTGAAACTGATTCTCTTCTGCTTCTCCTCTGGAGGAGACCTGTGGAATCTGGGGTGAGTGGTAGCTGGGAGAATCTGGTACGGGGAGACTGGTGGAGGAGGAAGGGTTTGGGGGGGTGGGGGAGAGGGGGAGGGTAGGGGGGGAGAGTGAGAGGGGAAGAGTTGGGGGGGAGAGTGAGAGAGGGAGGGTTGGGGGGGGTGAGAGGGGGAGGGTTGGGGGAGCATAGGGGGAGGAGAGGCTTTGGGAGATGGGGAGGTAGGGGGGCATAAAAGGGGGGAGGGCTTGGGGGGGGGGGGGAGGAAGGTTGAGGTGTGTGTGTGTGTACTCACTTAGTTGTACTCACCTAGTTCTGCTTGCGGGCATTGAGCTCTGGCTCTTTGGTCCCGCCTCTCAACCGTCAATCAACAGGTGTACAGATTCCTGAGCCTATTGGGCTCTATCATATCTACACCTGAAACAGTGTACGGAGTCAGCCTCCATCACATAACTTCCTAATGCATTCCATTTGTCAAAGACTGTGACACTAAAAAAGTTCTTTCTAATATCTCTGTGGCTCATTTGGGCGCTCAGTTTCCACCTGTGTCCCCTTGTGCGTGTGCCCCTTGTGTTAAATAGCCTGTCTTTATCTATCTTATCAATTCCCTTCAGAATCTTGAATGTGGTGATCATGTCTCCCCTAACTCTTCTGTCTTCCAGCAAAGTGACGTTTAATTCCCGTAGTCTCTCCTCGTAGCTCATACCTCTCAGCTCGGATATTAGTCTGGTGGCAAACCTTTGAACCTTTTCCAGTTTTGTCCTATGCTTGACTAGATATGGACTCCATGCTGGAGCCGCATACTCCAGGATTGGTCTGACATGTGTGGTATACAATGTTCTGAATGATTACTTACACAAGTTTCGAATGGCCGTTCATATGTTAGCCAGCCTGGCATATGCCGCTGATGTTATACTCTTGATATGAGCTTCAGGGGACAGGTCTGGCATGATATCAAACCCTAGGTCTTTCTCTCGCTCTCTTTCTCTCGAAGTATTTCATTTCCCAAATGATACCTTGTATCTGGTCTTCTGCTCCCTACACCTATCTTCATTACATTAAACTTGCTTGGGTTAAACTCAAACAACCATTTGTTCGACCATTACTGCAGATTGTCCAGGTCTTCTTGAAGCCTCAAGCTGTCCTCCTCTGTCTTAATCCGACTCATAATTTTGGCGCCGTCAGCAAACATTGAGAGGAATGCGTCTATACCCTCTGGGAGATCATTTACGTATATCGGAAACATGATAGGTCCGTGTACAGAGCCCTGTGGGACTGTACCTGATATGTAATCACTGAAATCTTCACAGCCCTGAATACCCTTCTCTTCAAAACTTCAGCCTTTTCTTATCAGCAAAACTATCCCACCTCCTCCTTTCTCTTCTCTCTCTCTTTCCTCACTACATAGTAGTATTGTGGAAACACTGTCTTTGTTATGGTTTCGTTTTTTTTTGTTTTGTGAGTGCTATTATGTCTGGGTTTTCTTCTAGTGCCCATTCTACAGGTTCACTTGTTTTATTTGTAATCCCATCCATGTTAGTGAACATTGCCTTCAAGTTCACTTTCTTCTGTTCATTCTCTTGTCACCTCCTTGGTGAGCGTTCTGCTGATGGAGGAAGTTGTTTCCTGGATGTGAGGATCTGTGAGGTAGTTAACAGGGTCTCAGAGGATTGTTTGAAAGAAGGGAAGGGGGGACAGGTGAGTATGGGGTATGGAGGTAGGGGGGGACAGGGAAGATATGGGTTGAGGGGGAGGTGGGATAGGAAACGTATGTGATGGAGGGGGAGGGGGGGGGGGGAAAGGGGGAGGGGGGAAAAGGTGGGAATTGGGGAAGGGTGACCTGGTCGGAATGGGGGTAAGGGGAAGCAGGGTTGTGTTAGCATTTGAGTGGGGGCCGGTAAGGTAGGGGTAGGGACTGTTTCTATGCAGAAGAAGGTGGAGGCGTTGCTCTCCCCTCTGGTGTTGCTGGGATGCTGGTTTTGGGTTCCCCTCTTGTCTCTGAGAGTGTTGCATTGGGGACTGTGCTTTCCTGATTTACTCCTCACTCCCTGCACTTCCACCTTGCCTCTGCTGCCCTGGCTCTGTCCTCCTTCGTCCTGTCCCTCTGGAGGAATACTTTTTTGTATTCCTCCACATACTGCAGATGACTCTTCCTTTGAGTGTGTGTGTGTGTGTGTGTGTGTGTGTGTGTGTGTGTGTGTGTGTGTGTGTGTGTGTGTGTGTGTGTGTGTGTGTGTGTGTGTGTGTGTGTGTGTGTGTGTGTGTGTGTGTGTGTGTACTCACCTAGTTGTACTCACCTAGTTGTGCTTGCGGGGGTTGAGCTCTGGCTCTTTGGTCCCGCCTCTCAACCGTCAATCAACAGGTGTACAGGTTCCTGAGCCTATTGGGCTCTATCATATCTACACTTGAAACTGTGTATGGAGTCAGCCTCCACCACATTGCTTCCTAATGCATTCCAATTGTCAACCACTCTGACACTAAAAAAGTTCTTTCTAATATATCTGTGGCTCATTTGGGCACTCAGTTTCCACCTGTGTCCCCTAGTGCGTGTGCCCCTTGTGTTAAATAGCCTGTCTTTATCAACCCTGTCGATTCCCTTGAGAATCTTGAATGTGGTGATCATGTCCTCCCTAACTCTTCTGTCTTCCAACGAAGTGAGGTTCAATTCCCGTAGTCTCTCCTCGTAGCTCATACCTCTCAGCTCGGGTACTAGTCTGGTGGCAAACCTTTGAACCTTTTCCAGTTTAGTCTTATGCTTGACTAGATATGGACTCCATGCTGGAGCCGCATACTCCAGGATTGGTCTGACATATGTGGTATATAATGTTCTGAAAGATTCCTTACACAAGTTTCTAAAGGCCGTTCTTATGTTAGCCAACCTGGCATATGCTGCTGATGTTATCCTCTTGATATGAGCTTCAGGGGACTGGTCTGGTGTGATATCAACCCCCAGGTCTTTCTCTCTCTCTGACTCTTGAAGTATTTCATCTCCCAAGTGATACCTTGTATCTGGTCTCCTGCTTCCTACTCCTATCTTCATTACATTACATTTGCTTGGGTTAAACTCTAACATCCATTTGTTCGACCATTCCTGCAGCTTGTTCAGGTCTTCTTGAAGCCTCAAGCTGTCCTCCTCTGTCTTAATCCTTCTCATAATTTTGGCGTCGTCAGCAAACATTGAGAGGAATGAGTCTATACCCTCTGGGAGATCATTTACGTATATCAGAAACAGGATAGGTCCAAGCACAGAGCCCTGTGGGACTCCATTGGTGACTTCCTGCCATTCTGAGGTCTTACCCCTCACTATAACTCTCTGCTTCCTATTGCTTAGGTACTCCCTTATCCATTGGAGCGCCCTACCAGTTACTCCTGCCTGTTTCTCCAGCTTATGCATCAACCTTTTATGGGGTACTGTGTCAAAGGCTTTCCGACAGTCCAAAAAAATGCAGTCCGCTCATCCTTCTCTTTCTTGCTTAATCTTTGTCACCTGATCATAGAATTCTATCAAGCCTGTAAGGCAAGATTTACCCTCCCTGAACCCATGTTGATGGGTTGTCACGAAGTCTCTTCTCTCCAAATGTGTTACTAGGTTTTTCTCACAATCTTCTCCATCACCTTGCATGGTATACAAGTTACGGACACTGGCCTGTAGTTCAGTGCCTCTTGTCTGTCACCCTTTTTAAATATTGGTACTACTTTAGCAGTCTTCCATACTTCTGGTAGGTCTAGGTGTGTGTGTGTGTGTGTGTGTGTGTGTACTCACCTAATTGTACTTGCGGGGGTTGACCTCTGTCAACCTGCCAGCCTCCTGGTCCCTACGCCTAATTTCATCACCTTACACTTTCCTGAGTTGAACTTTAGCAAACTTTTGTGTGTGTGTGTGTGTGTGTGTACTCACCTAATTGTACTCACCTAATTGTGCTTGCGGGGGTTGAGCTTTGGCTCTTTGGTCCCGCCTCTCAACTGTCAATCAACTGGTGTACAGATTCCTGAGCCTACTGGGCTCTATCATATCTACATTTGAAACTGTGTATGGAGTCAGCCTCCACCACATCACTTCCTAGTGCATTCCATTTATTAACTACTCTGACACTGAAAAAATTCTTTCTAACTTCTCTGTGGCTCATCTGGGTACTAAGTTTCCACCTGTGTCCCCTTGTTCGTGTCCCACCCGTGCTGAAGAGTTTGTCTTTGTCCACCCTGTCAATTCCCCTGAGAATTTTGTAGGTGGTTATCATGTCTCCCCTTACTCTTCTGTTTTCCAGGGATGTGAGGTTCAGCTCCTTTAGCCTTTCCTCGTAGCTCAATCCTCTCAGTTCCGGGACGAGCCTGGTGGCATACCGCTGAATCTTCTCTAACTTTGTCTTGTGTTTAACTAGGTATGGACTCCAGGCTGGAGCGGCATACTCCAGGATTGGTCTTACATAAGTGGTATACAGGGTTTTGAAAGATTCCTTACACAAGTTTCTGAAGGCAGTTCTTATGTTGGCCAGTCTAGCATATGCCGCTGATGATATTCTTTTGATGTGGGCCTCTGGGGACAGGTTCGGTGTGATATCAACCCCCAGATCCTTCTCTCTATTTGATTCTTGCAGGATTTCCCCTCCCAGATGATACCTTGTGTTCAGCCTCCTGCTCCCTTCGCCTAATTTCATCACCTTACACTTTCCAGAGTTGAACTTCAGCAGCCATTTTCTAGACCATTCCTCCAGTTTATCCAGGTCATCCTGTAGTCTCTGTTTATCTTCATCCGTCTTGATTCTTCTCATAATTTTTGCATCATCAGCAAACATCGAGAGGAATGAGTCTATACCCTCTGGAAGATCGTTCACATATATTAGAAACAGGATGGGTCCAAGTACTGAGCCCTGTGGGACTCCGCTGGTGACATCTCGCCACTCTGATGTCTTCCCCCTCACCGTTACTCGCTGTTTCCTGTTGCTTAAGTACTCCCTTATCCACTGGAGCACCTTCCCTTTTACTCCTGCCTGTTGCTCCAACTTTTTTAACAGCCTTTTATGGGGTACTGTGTCAAAGGCTTTTTGGCAATCCAGGAAAATGCAGTCGGCCCACCCTTCTCTTTCCTGCCTAATTTTCGTTGCCTGGTCATAAAATTCTATTAAACCTGTGAGGCACGATTTACAATCTCTGAACCCATGTTGGTGGTGCGTTACAAAGTTATTTCCCTCCAGATGCTCTACGAGCCTTTTCCTCACGATCTTCTCCAGCACCTTGCATGGTATACAAGTTAAGGAAACTGGCCTGTAATTCAGTGCCTCTTGCCTGTCACCCTTTTTGTATATTGGGACCACGTTAGCTGTCTTCCAACTTTCTGGTAAGTCTCCTGTTTCCAGTGACCTGTTATACACCATAGAGAGTGGCACACTTAGTGCTTCTGCACCTTCCTTTAGTATCCATGGTGAGATTCTATCAGGCCCAACAGCCTTTGTCACATCTAGCTCCAGCAGACACCTTTTGACCTCATCACTGGTGAGGTCAAATTCCTCCAAGGTTGCTTGGTTTGCCGCCTCCTCATTTAGTGCAGGGGCTTCTCCTTGTTCTATTGTGAAGACCTCCTGGAATCTCTTGTTGAGTTCTTCACACACCTCCTTGTCATTCTCTGTGTATCTGTTCTCCCCTTTCCGCAGCTTCATCACTTGTTCCTTCACTGCTGTTTTCCTCCTGATATGGCTGTGGAGCAGCTTTGGTTGGGTCTTGGCTTTACTCGCGATATCATTTTCAAACTGTCTCTCTGCTTCCCTCCTCACTCTGATGTACTCATTTCTGGCCCACTGGTATCTCTCCCTGCTCTCTGGTGTTCTGTTATTTCTGTAGTTTCTCCATGTTCTTTTACTCAGTTGTTTCGCTACCTTACATTCCTGGTTGAACCATGGGTTTTTCTGTTGGATTTTCGTTTTTCCCCTTTTGGACGGGGATAAACCTGTCTGCAGCTTCCTGGCACTTTTGGGTGACAATATCCATCATGACCTGCACATTCTTGTCTCTAAGTTCTGTTTCCCATGGTATTCCCCTGAGGAAGTTCCTCATCTCGTCATATTTTCCTCTTCGGTAATTCAGTCTTTTCCCCTCCACTCCCATCCTTGGATAGGTTATTCCTACCTCCACCAAGTACTCAAAGGTCAGTACACTGTGGTCACTTATTCCTATGGGGGCTTCAACTTTGACTTCCCTTATTTCTGACTCATTCAGGGTGAATATTAAGTCGAGTCTAGCTGGTTCATCATTGCCTCTCATTCTTGTGGGTTCCTTGACATGCTGGCTCAGAAAATTCCTTGTTGCCACTTCCAAGAGTTTAGCTCGCCACGTATCTGCACCACCATGTAGGTCCCCATTCTCCCAGTCTATCTTTCCATGGTTGAAATCGCCCATGATTAAGAGTCTTGAGCCATTCCTGCAGGCAACTGAAGCTGCTCTCTCTATTATATTAATGGTTGCCATGTTGTTCCTATCAAACTCCTGTCTAGGTCTTCTGTCATTTAGGGGAGGGTTGTAAATGACTGTCACTATTATCTTAGGTCCACCCATTGTTATAGTTCCTGTTATGTAATCTCTGAATCCGTCACAGCCCGGAATTTCCATCTCATCAAAACTCCAGTCCTTCCTTATCAGCAGGGCCACTCCTCCACCTCCTCTCCCTTCCCTCTCTTTCCTTACTATATAGTAGTCCTTTGGAAACACAGCATCTGTTATGACTCCTGACAATTTTGTTTCTGTTAGTCCTATTACATCAGGGTTTTCTTCTTGCACCCTTTCAAGACCCTTGTGTGTGTGTGTGTGTGTGTGTGTGTGTGTGTGTGTGTGTGTGTGTGTGTGTGTGTGTGTGTGTGTGTGTTTGTGTGTGTACGTGTGTGTACTCACCTAGTTGTACTCACCTAGTTGTGCTTGCGGGGGTTGAGCTCTGGCTCTTTGGTCCCGCCTCTCAACCATCAATCAACTGGTGTACAGATTCCTGAGCCTATTGGACTCTATCATATCTACACTTGAAACTGTGTATGGAGTCAGCCTCCACCACATCACTTCCTAATGCATTCCATTTGTCAACCACTCTGACACTAAAAAAGTTCTTTCTAATATCCCTGTGGCTCATTTGGGCGCTCAGTTTCCACCTGTGTCCCCTTGTGCGTGTGCCCCTTGTGTTAAATAGCCTGTCTTTATCTACCCTATCAATTCCCTTGAGAATCTTGAATGTAGTGATCATGTCCTCCCTAACTCTTCTGTCTTCCAGCGAAGTGAGGTTCAATTCCCGCAGTCTCTCCTCGTAGCTCATACCTCTCAGCTCGGGTACTAGTCTGGTGGCAAATCTTTGAACTTTTTCCAGTTTAGTCTTATCCTTGACTATATATGGACTCCATGCTGGGGCTGCATACTCCAGAATTGGCCTGACATATGTGGTATACAAAGTTCTGAATGATTCTTTACACAAATTTTTGAATGCCGTTCGTATGTTGGCCAGCCTGGCATATGCCGCTGATGTTATCCTCTTGATATATGCTGCAGGAGACAGGTCTGGCGAGATATCAACTCCCAAGTCTTTTTCTTTCTCTGACTCCTGAAGGATTTCCTCTCCCAGATGATACCTTGTATTTGGCCTCCTGCTCCCTACACCTATCTTCATTACATTACATTTGGTTGGGTTGAACTCTAACAACCACTTGTTCGACCATTCCTTCAGTTTGTCTAGGTCTTCTTGAAGCCTCACACAGTCCTCTTCTGTCTTAATCCTTCTCATAATTTTGGCATCGTCCGAAAACATTGAGAGAAATGAATCTATACCCTCCGGGAGATCATTTACATATATCAGAAACAAGATAGGACCGAGTACAGAGCCCTGTGGGACTCCACTGGTGACTTCACGCCAATCGGAGGTCTCACCCCTCACCGTAACTCTCTGCTTCATATTGCTTAGGTACTCCCTTATCCACTGGAGCCCCTTACCAGCTACACCTGCCTGTCTCTCCAGCTTATGTACCAGCCTCTTATGCGGTACTGTATCAAAGGCTTTCCGACAATCCAAGAAAATGCAGTCCGCCCAGCCCTCTCTTTCTTGCTTAATCTGTGTCACCTGGTCATAGAATTCTATTAAGCCTGTCAGGCAAGATTTACCCTCCCTGAACCCATGTTGTCGATTTGTCACGAAGTCCCTTCTCTCCAGATGTGCTACCAGGTTTTTTCTCGCGATCTTCTCCATCACCTTGCATGGTATACAAGTCAAGGACACTGGCCTGTAGTTCAGTGCCTCTTGCCTGTCACCCTTTTTGTATATATTGGGACCACATGTGTGTGTGTGTGTGTGTGTGTGTGTGTGTGTGTGTGTGTGTGTGTGTGTGTGTGTGTGTGTGTGTGTGTGTGTGTGTGTGTGTGTGTGTGTGTGTGTGTGTGTGTGCGTGCGTGCGTGCGTGTATGTGTGTTTATTGTGGGGGTGGCACGGTGGGGGGTAGGGTGTGTGTGTGTGTGTGTGTGTGTGTGTGTGTGTGTGTGTGTGTATGTGTGTGTGAGCGTGTGACTTTGTGTGCATTCATCAATTGGTGCAGGCAGGATCGGGTCCTTAGCTGCTTGGACCACACCTTTCTATCCATCTATTTTATAACATAATCACTCCCGACCAATTTTTCCCTATTATATATATATATATTGCATATATTCCTATCTCTCTCACACACACACACACACACACACACACACACACACACACACACACACACACACACGCACACACACACATGAAGGAGCCGGTGGCCGAGCTGACAGCACGCTGGGCACGTGATCCTGTGGTCCTGGGTTCGATCCCGGGAGCCGGCGAAAAACAATGGGCAGAGTTTCTTTCACCCTATGCCCCTGCTACCTAGCAGTAAATAGGTACCTGGGAGTTAGTCAGCTGTCACGGACTGCTTCCTGGTGTGGGTGTGTGTGTGTGTGGTGTGGAAAGAAAAAGTAGTAGTAGAAACAGTTGATTGACAGTTGAGAGGCGAGCCGAAAGAGCAGAGCTCAACCCTCGCAAGCACAACTAGGTGAATACAACTAGGTGAATACACACACACACACACTTCCTAAGACTTCAGTTGTGTTGTGACCATCGTGTTAGATGGACGATGGGTTGGGAGCTCCTGGTGTCACTAGTGGAGTGGGAGGGATAATCAGGCTACTTAGAAGTGAAAAGGTGTATACGAGTGAATGAAAAAACTTTGATTTTGACTAAAACCATTGGGTAGTGAAGAAAAACAGAAGAAATAGCGTAATTTAAAATAGTTGTAGAACGCATTGTGGAAGTGTGAAGAGTGGAGCAGACCTCACACTGAATGTGAGACCTCACAGCCTCAATCTGTGACCGACTGTGACCTCACCCTGGCAGCTTCCCTTACTACACCACGTGGGAAGACGCTTGGAGACTCACTTGCCTATATTGTGTTAGCAGATCGGTAAGGTACTTGGAACCTCTGTGGGTAAGGTTGGTTATAGCAAAGACTAGGTGAGGAAGGGCGTCTAGGTCCAGCAGTATTATGATTGAAGAAGAGAATAGATTTGTGAAGAAGATGATTGGGAAATATGTAGAGAAGAGTGATGTTTGGATAGATGATCTAATCAAGGGGGATTAAAAGTGAAATCTTTATTAAGATACAGGATGAGATTCAGAGAAAAAAACGAGAGTTTATGGACTATATTCAAGAGGAAATCAGAAATAGCAGGGTAGAATGGGAAAGTGGAATTACTAGGCTTGCAATTGAATTTGGCAGGAATAAGGGAAACATGGCAAGGGAAGGGGGAGTAGTGAGGGATGGAATGGTGAGTATGGGAGGGGAGGGGGTCAGCCAGGGGAGGAGCGACCACCATGACCCTTCACTGAGAAGGAGGTCAATCATAATCCATGGATTACTTGAAGCCAAGGCACCATCGAGGCAGAAAAAGATGGAGATTGAAGATTTTGAGTTACAGGGGATCTTGGGAGATATCAGAGCCTAGATGGCAAGGAATGAGGTGAGAATCCACCGCTGAATTGGGGCTTATAACTGTAACAAGAAACGACCTGTCCAGGTACAGTTCACTAACGAAGAGGCAGTGGATTACATACTGCAAACACAAAACACTTACTCAGAGGTAGCGAAAACTATTACAACGCGTATATTAACAGATACATGACAAAAGATGAACAGATAGTGCACAAGGCGAGCCGACCTCCACGATACACCTCTTCCTATACGAGCGTAGATACCCACCCCAGTGCTTACCTACCCCATGCCCCACCCCATGCTAACGAGCCTACACCTGCTTTCCAGAACACACCCTCCACAAATCAGCCTTCCCTGTCCCTACTTATCTCCCCAACACCTCCCCTGACCCCTCTGATCCCATTGCATTCAAATCCATCTGCTTCATCACACATTCCATGGACCCCCTCATCTCCTCTACCTACAAAACTCGCCTAGCCCTCATCCCCTCAACCCCAAAACCCACCCAGCCCTCACCCCTTCTTCTTGAGGTTATCTTGAGATGATTTCGGGGCTTTAGTGTCCCCGCGGCCCGGTCCTCGACCAGGCCTCCACCCCCAGGAAGCAGCCCGTGACAGCTGGCTAACACCCAGGTACCTATTTTACTGCTAGGTAACAGGGGCATAGGGCGAAAGAAACTCTGCCCATTGTTTCTCGCCGGCGCCCGGGATCGAACCCAAGACCACAGGATCACAAGTCCAGCGTGCTGTCCGCTCGGCCGACCGGCTCCCCCCCTCCTCAGCCCCTCTCCTTCCTTGTGACCCCCCTACTCTTGCGAGGGGGTCACATGGACCCCCTGTGAGGAACAGGGGACCCCCCTCTCTCTTCCTCCATTTACCTCTTTCCCCTTCTGTCCCAGTCCCCACATCTACCCCTGAGTTCCCCCTGACTAATACAACCTCTCTCCCACTCTAACTATCCATGTTCCATCCGCCCCTCTTTCCCCCACCCCCTCTATCCTTTCCCCCCCAACCTCTCAACCTCTGTCTGACTCAACCTCACGCTACCTCTCAATCCCCCAATGCCTCTCAGACCCTCCCTAATCTTCAGACCCAGTATGCCCTTCCTTCTCCAGACCTACCTACCCAAGCCCTACCTCCAGACCTTCCTACCTACCTTCCTAGATGTCCCGCCCCCATTCGCCCCTCAAGCACCCTTCCAGACCCCATTCACCCCCCTAGACACCCATCGGATCTCCCCAGCCCCCATTCAACCCCCATATCTCCCCCAAGACCCCAGAGAAAAGGCAAACTCTGGTACCAGAGTTTCTATTAAGAATCACAAGGTTTGGTACACCAATGCTGAAGGGGTATTTAATAAAGCAGAATAGATAAAAGAAAGAGTTAGTGAGGCAGATCCTGACATAGTTGCAATAGTGGAAACTAAAATAAATGACATGATCTCGGGTGCAATCTTTCCAGAGGGCTACCAAGGTGATAAGAAAAGAGAGGAAACAGAGACAGGGAGGAGGAGTGGCACTCCTAATAAAGCGGAAATGGAAGTTTGAAGACCTGGGAAACCGGGTTACCGGTGAGAGCACAAGCTTCATACATGGAACTCTGACAGCGGATGGGAGGACGATTATGATCTCAACCTCTATCTGACTCCCAACCTTACGCTTTCTCCCAACCCCTATATGCCTATCAGACCCTCCCTAATCTTCAGACCCAGTATGCCCTTCCTACTCCAGACCTACCTACCCAGGCCCTACCCCAGACCCTCCTACCTACCTTCCTAGAAGCCCAGCCCCCATTAGCCCCCCAAGCACCCCTCCCGACCTCTTTCACCCCCATACACCCCCAGACCCCCCCAGACACCCCCCTAATCCCCCTGGCCACCCCCCCCCCGGATCCTCCCGCCCACAGTCATCCCCCAGACACCCCCCAGATCCCCCAGGTCCCCCCTGCCCCCAGTCACCCCCCAGACCCCCAGAGAAAGGGAGAACTCTGGTACAAGAGTTTCCTGAAGGGTACCAGGTGATACGAAAAGAGAGGACACAGAGACAGGGAGGGGGAGTGGGACTCCTAATAAAGCGAAAATGGAAGTTTGAAGTCCTGGGAAATCGGGTTACCAATGAGTGCACAAGCTTCATACATGGAACTCTGACAGTAGATGGGAGGATGATTGTGATCTTGGTAATCTAAAATCCCCCACCAAACAGTAGAAGACCCAGGCAGGAGTATGATGACAACAACAAGGCATGTATAGATGAACTGCAGAAGGCCGCAACACTAGCCCACAGAATGAGAGCAAAGCTGCTGATCATGGGGGATCTAAATCATTGGAGAGATAAATTGGTAATCAAGGAATCCCCATAGAGGGGACGAAACGTGGGGAGCAAAATTAGTAGATGTTATAGACAGGAATTTCCTAAGACAACATGTGAAGGAAGACACAAGGGAAAGAGGAGGAGATGCACCGAGCCTATTAGACCTGATTTTCACCCAGAACGTAGAAGATATCGAGAATTTAGAACATGAAATACCTCTAGGGGCCAGTGACCATTGTGTCCTAGTCTTTGACTACATGATGGAATTCAAACTTATGACCATGGGACAAGAGATCTGGGAAAGGAGAGCTGACTACAGGAAAGGGGACTATAAGAGGATAAGGGACTATCTGGGTGAGGTGCAGTGGGAAGAAGAAATTAGAGGAAAAACAGTCCAAGATATGATGGACCTAGTCATACAGAAATGCCAGGAGGCCGAAGAGAAATTTATACCAACAGTAAGGGGAAAAAATAAGAAGGAATATAATAACCCATGGTTAAATAGACAGTGTCAGGAAGCAAAAATGGTCAGCAGGGGGGAGTGGAGGAAGTACAGAAGACAAAGGACAGAGGACAACAGGATCAAATGCAACAGAGCTAGGAACGATTACATTAACATAAGACGAACATCGGAAAGGGACTATGAGAACGATATTGCAATCAAAGCGAAAAAAACAACCTAAGTTACTACACAGTCATATAAGAAGAAAAATGTCGGTGAACGACCAAGTGACAAGACTAAGGAAGACAGAGGGGGCATATACTGAAAGTGACAAGGAAATCTGTGAGGCACTGAATGCCAGTTTCCATGGAGTGTTCACTACCGAGCCTGAACAGCTCCCATTGTTGGAAGGGGTTACCCTAGATGAAAGACTATCAGATATAGAGGTGACAGCAGAGGAGGTAATGAAACAGTTGACAACTATAGATGCAACTAAAGCAGTTGAACCAGACAAAGTATCACCGTGGATACTAAAAGAAGCAGCGCAGGCCCTCAGTGTGCCTCTGGCAATGATCTTTAATGAGTCACTTATGTCGGAAGAATTGCCCAGTTGCTGAAAGAAGGCAAATGTAGCGCCGATCTTCAAGAAAGGCGATAGGGAGGAGGCACATAACTATAGACCTGTATCAAGGTCCTGTATCAACTATAGACAACTATATATAGACAACTATGACCTGTATCAACTATAGACAAGCATCCCCTGCAAAATACTGGAAAGAATAATTAGACTACGACTGGTTGCACACCTGGAGAACATTAGGTTTGTGAACAAACATCAACATGGGTTCTGGACAGGGAAATCGTGCCTAACAAACCTTCTGGAATTCTATGATAAAATAACGAGGATAAGACAGGACAGAGATGGTTGGGCAGACTGCATATTTCTGGACTGCCAAAAAGTCTTTGATACAGTACCGCACATGAGACTGCTGTTCAAACTCGAGAGACAGGTGGGGGTGGGGGGAAAGGTCCTAGCATGGATAAGGAACTACCTAACAGGAAGGAGCCAAAGAGTTACGGTAAGGGGCAAGAAGTCAGACTGGCGAACAGTAACAAGTGGAGTACCACAAGGATTGGTGCTGGGACCAATTCTATTTCTTGTATATGTTAACGACATATTTACAGGCGTAGAGTCCTACATGTCGATGTTTGCGGATGACGCAAAGTTGATGAGAAGAGTTGTGACAGATGAGGATTGCAGGATCCTCCAAGAGGACCTGAACAGGTTGCAGAGATGGTCAGAGAAATGGCTACTGGAATTCAACACGAGCAAATGTAAAGTTATGGAATTGGAACTAGGAGATAGGAGACCAAAGGGACAGTACACAATGAAGGGGAACAGCCTACCTGTGACGACGTGCGAAAGAGACCTGGGTGTGGACGTACGTTACGGCCCTACTGGGACGCAACCGGGTTCTTCTCTGATGGTAGTAGAGTTTTGGGTATCTGGCCCCAAGTTAGTAGAGGCTTTCAAGGGGTGAGCTCCGTAATACAAATGAAAACAATAGGGGAGGTATACAAGTATACTAAATTATAAGAATATTCCTTCAGACATATTTTCCACCACCATATATATATATACAGTCACAAACGGGGATTATAACTACACAAAATATGAACAGTTCCGTCTTCCTCCGAAGACACTGGATACTCAGCCACGCTCACTCTGGGTAGCCCTGGTTCCTTCTTCCATGGTCCACGATGAATCCACGATGACTACTACAAATCTACCCTAGCCACAGGCCAGCCAAATCACAGTCCCACTGGGTGCTTCGTCGTGATGGCCTTCAACCACAATCCAGCCTGTAGCTGGCAGGTACCGATCAGCTCCGCTGTGTTGGCCACTTCACGACCGATACTAGGGTTGCAAGCCCTAGCCAGGAGCCTCGTGTGACTCGCTGGTCACTCTCCTCATACAGCACCCCAGTGGGTGGTCTCTTCCACCAGCCAACCCCGGATAAGGCAATTCCCGCCACTGCCATGCCTCAGGCAGGCTATTACTCTCAACAGAGTTCGTCCGGGGGTGACTCACAGCTTCTTCAGCAGACTGGTGAAGAGACCTTGGCTGCCTTGGGTAGACTGGTCCATCGTCCAATACAGCAGTCCCAGGTCGACTCTGCAATCAGATACGTCATTAGTACTGGGGATACTACCTTGGGCCACTAGGAAACATCACTTACTAGCTTAGACAGAAACATCCACCTATTTGCTCCTTAGATGGTGTTCACTGTCTAAGCGCCACCTCACCAGAGGTCAGCAGCGGCTACGTTATGAGCTGAATAGGACAGGCATCCAGCACTAATTGCCGGCATCTCCCGTCCTCACTAAATGGCGTTGTCCATGGTGTGGGGTTTTCGGCAGCCGACTCACAGATGGCGCTAACTTCATGGCTTCATGCTCGGACGAGGAATTTTGGTTCGTAACAACGTAACACCTAATCTATCTCCTGAGGCACATATAAATAGGATAACGACAGCAGCGTACTCTACACTGGCAAAAGTTAGAACATCTTTCAGAAACCTAAGTAAGGAGGCATTTAGGGCGCTTTACACTGCCTACGTGAGGCCAGTCTAGGAGTATGCCGCCTCATCATGGAGTCTCCATCTGAAGAAGCATATAATGAAACTGGAAAAGGTTCAGAGGTTTGCAACGAGACTCGTCCCAGAGCTACGAGGGATGGGGTATGAGGAGCGCCTGAGGGAACTGTGCCTTACGACACTAGAAAGTAGAAGGGAGAGGGGGGACATGATAGGAACGTATAAAATACTCAGAGGGATTGACAGAGTTGACATAGACGGAATGTTCACACGGAATAGTAACAGAACGAGGGGACATGGATGGAAGCTTGAAACTCAGATGAGTCACAGAGATGTTAGGAAGTTTTCTTTTAGCGTGAGAGTAGTGGGAAAATGGAATGCACTTCAGGAACAGGTTGTGGAAGCAAATACTATTCATAATTTTAAAACCAGGTATGATAGGGAAATGGGACAGGAGTCATTGCTGTAAACAACCGATGCTCGAAAGGCGGGATCCAAGAGTCAATGCTCGATCCTGCAGACACAATTAGGTGAGTTCACACACACACACACACACACACACACATACACACACACCAAAGGGTCAGTAAACAAAGAAGGGGAACTGCCTACTTGTGACGGCTCGAGTTGAAGTTGTAATGAAGGCAGTAACCTCACAGGAGGCAGCTAGATGCACAAGCCAACTACTGGAAAGGAAAAGAGCTGTAGTAGTGATGGGTGTTAAGAAACAAGAGGGTTCCACAAAGGAAGAATGGAGGACTAAGGACAAAGCTGCAGTGGCAGGGATACTAAAGGAGATAGGTATGGCAGGGCTGAAACAAACATAGAAAAGTTTTCCACACTCCCCAGCAATCCCAGTGGGGAGTGTGGAACCCCAACCCAGCCCAGGTTCACCTCGGGAACCTCAGAGGGGACTGCAACATCCCAACTCACAACCCTATAGGTGGTGAGTTCCACCATTCCACCCAATTCCACCCTCCCTCTCTACTCCGAGTACCCCCTTCCCTCCCACCCCCTGGTCTTCCTCCTGCCCCAAGCCGGCTCAGGCAAGAACTAAGTCCTCCATCCCCCACCTCACCCCCCCCCCCTCCAAGTCCCTGTTACCTACACCACAGGAGGACGAGCCCTCATCCCCAGCACTCCCTGCCTCCCAAACTCGAGCACGCCCTGCCCTTCCACCCATAGAAACTCTCCCTGCATCAAGCATGCCTGGGCAAGTTCTAAGCCATCCTCCCTCTACCACTTCTTCCCCCCATACCCCTCCTTCCCCCCATACCACCACCTCCCCCAGAACCCCTGGTAACGACCCCACAGGTGGATGAACCTACCCAAGCAGCAATGCTCATGGAACAGTTTCCTGCACTCTTGGGGAGGGTGGGTGAAAAAGGAATATAGGAAAGTGAGCTTCAAGAAAATGTACTCAAACATCGATGGGATTACCAACAAAGCAAGTGAACTGGCAGAAAGGGCACAGGAAGAAAACCCAGATGTAATAGGACTCACGGAAACAAAATTGTCAGGAGTCATAACAAATGCTGTGTTTCCAAAGAACTTTTATATAGTAAGGCAAGAAAGGGACGGAAGAGGAGCGATAAGGAAGATAAGGAAGGACTGGAGCTTTGAAGAGATGGAAGTTCTGGGCTGCAATCGATTCAGAGATTGCATAACAGGAACTATGAGAATGGGTGGACCTAAGATAATAGTGGCGGTCATTTACAACCCTCCATTAAATGACAGAAGACACAGACAAAAGTTCGACACAAACAACATCCCTACCATTAACATAATAGAGAGAGCATCTTCAGTTGCCTGCAAGAATGGATCCAGACTCTTAATCATGGGCGATTTCAACCATGGAAAGATAGACTGGGAGAATGGGAACTCACATGGAGGTGAAGATACATGGAGAGCTAAACTTTTGGAAGTGAGTACAAGGAACTTTCTGAGCCAACATGTCAAGGGACCGCACAGGAATGGGAGGAAATGACGAACCAGCTAGACTCGACCTGATATTCACCTTAAATGACTCAGAAATAAGGGAAGTCGAATACGAGGCCCCCATAGGAATGAGTGACCACAGTGTTTTGACATTTGAGTATCTGGTAGAAGTTGGGATAACGTCTCCAAGGATGGGATTGGAAGTAAAATGACTAAATTACCAAAGAGGAAAATATGACGAGATGAGAAACTTCCTAAAGGGAATACCATAGGAAACATAACTCAGAGAAAACACTGTACAGAATATGATGGATCATGTCATTCAGAAGTGTAAGGAGGCTGCAGACAGGTTTATCCCAGTCCAAAAAGTGAAAAATGAAAAGCAACAGATAAATCCGTGGTTCAATCAGGAATGTGCGGCAGCAAAGCAATTAAGTAAAAGAACATGGTGAAACTAGAGGAACAACAGAACACCAGAGAGCAGGGAGAGATACCAGAGGGCCAGAAATAAGTACCTCAGAGTGAGGAGAGAAGCAGAGGAAAACAACATTGAAGGAACAAATGATGAAACTGAGAAAAGGGGAGGACAGATACACAGAAAACGACAAAGAAGTGTGTGAAGATCTCAACAAGAGATTCCAGGAGGTCTTCACAATAGAACAAGGCGAGGTCCCTTCACTAAATGAGAAGGCAAACCGAGCAACCTTGGAGGAATTTTACCTCACCAGTGATGAGGTCAAAAGGAATCTGTTGGAGCTGAATGTGTCAAAGGCTGATGGCCTGACAGAATCTCACTGTGGATTCTAAAAGAAGGTGCAGAAGCACTAAGTGTGCCACTCTCTATGGTGTATTCCACCCAATACACTGCAAATGGGAGACCTTCTGGAAAGCTGGAAGACAGCTAATATAGTCCCAATTTGCAAAAAGGGTGACAAGGCAAGAGGCACTGAACTACAGTCCAGTTTCCCTAACATGTATACCATGCAAGGTGATGGAGAAGATCGTGAGGAAAAAGCTCGTAGAGCATCTGGAGGGAAATAGTTTTGTAACACACCACCAGAATTAGGCAGGAAAGAGAAAGGTGGGCAGACTGCATTTTCTTGGACTGTCAGAAAGCCTATGACACAGTACCTCACAAAAGGCTGTTACAAAAGTTGGAGCAACAGGCAGGAGTAAAAGGTAAGGTGCTCCAGTGGATATGGGAGTTTCTAAGCAATAGGAAACAGCGAGTAACGGTGAGGGGGTAGGCATCGGAGTGGCAAGATGTCACCAGCGGGGTTCCACATGGCTCTGTACTCGGACCCATCCTGTTTCTAGTATATGTAAACGACCTTCCTGTGGGTATAGACTCATTCCTCTCAATGTTTGCTGATGATACAAAAGTTATGAGAAAAATCAAAACAGATGAAGATAGACATAAACTACAGGATGACTTGGACAAACAGGTGGAATGGTCTAGAAAATGGCTGCTAAAGTTCAACTCAGGAAAGTGTAAAGTAATGAAATTAGGCGAAGGCAACAGAAGGCTGAATACAATGTACCATCTGGGAGGTGATATCCAGCAAGAGTCAAATAGAGAGAAAGATCTGGGGGTTGATATCACACGGAACCTGTCTCCAGAAGCCCACATCAAAAGGATATCACCAGCGGCATATGCTAGACTGGCTGCAACTATAAGAACTGCCTTTAGAAACTTGTGTAAGGAATCGTTCAGGACCCTGTATACCACTTATGTAAGACCAATCCTGGAGTGTGCAGCTGCAGCCTGGAATCCATACCTAGTTAAACACAGGACGAAGTTAGAGAAGATTCAGAGGTATGCCACCAGACTGGTACCGGAACTAAGAGGAATGAGCTACGAGGAAAGGCTAAGGGAGCTGAACCTCACTACCCTGGATAACAGAGGAGTAAAGGAAGACATGATAATCACCTACAAAATTCTCAGGGGAATTGACAGGGTGGACAAAGACAAACCCTTCAGCACGGGTGGGACACGAACAAGGGGACACAGGTGGAAACTTATTACCCAGATGAGCCACAGAGACGTTAGAAAAAAAATTTCAGTGTCAGAGTAGTTAACAAATGGAATGCATTAAGTGGTGTTGTGGTGGATGCTGACTCCATACACAGTTTCAAATGTAGGTATGACAGAGCCCAGAAGGCTCAGGAATCTGTACGCCAGTTGATTGAGTGTTGAGAGGCGGGACCAAAGAGCCAGAGCTCAACCCCCGCAAACACAACTAGGTGAGTACAACTAGGTGAGTACACACACACACACACACACTAGGGGACACAGGTGGAAATTGAGTGCCCAAATGACCCACAGTGATATTAGAAAGAACTTTTTTAGTGTCAGAGTGGTTGACAAATGGAATGCACTAGAAAGTGATGTGGAGGCTGACTCCATACACAGTTTCAAGTGTAGATATGATAGAGCCCAATAGGCTCAGGAATCTGTACACCTGTCGATTGACGGTTGAAAGGTGGGACCAAAGAGCCAGAGCTCAATCCTCGCAAACATAACTAGGTGAGTACATATTGTCTTACTCATATCATTGGGGCTGAGAGTCTCCCAAGTGAGCTTGAAAAGGCACAGACAACATTCGTCTCTTTCAAGGCTCTTGGTGTCTGGAGAGTCTTTCATGACCCTTGATGTCTGGAGAGTCTTACAAGGCCCTTGGTGTCTGGAGAGTCTTACAAGACCCTTGGTGTCTGGAGAGTCTTACAAGGCCCTTGGTGTCTGGAGAGTCTTACAAGACTACTGATGTCTGGAGAGTGTTTCATGGCCCTTGGAGTTTGGAGAGTGTTTCAAGACCCTTGGTGTCTGGAGAGTGTTTCATGACCCTTGGTGTCTGGAGAGTCTTACAAGACTCCTGATGTCTGGAGAGTGTTTCATGGCCCTTGGAGTTTGGAGAGTGTTTCAAGACCCTTGGTGTCTGGAGAGTGTTTCATGACCCTTTTTGTCTGGAGAGTGTTTCATGACCCTTGGTGTCTGGAGAGTGTTTCATGACCCTTGGTGTCTGGAGAGTGTTTCATGACCTTAGTGTCTAGAGAGTGTTTCATGACCCTTGAAGAGTGTTTCAAGACCCTTTGTGTCTGGAGAGTGTTTCATGACCCTTGGTGGCTGGAGAGTGTTTCAAGACCCTTGGTGCCTGAAGAGTGTTTCAAGACCCTTTGTGTCTGGAGAGTGTTTCATGACCCTTGGTGTCTGGAGAGTGTTTCAAGACCCTTGAAGAGTGTTTCATGACCCATGGTGTCTGGAGAGTGTTTCAACACCCTTTGTGTCTGGAGAGTGTTTCATGACCCTTGGTGTCTGGAGAGTGTTTCAAGACCCTTGAAGAGTGTTTCATGACCCATGGTGTCTAGAGAGTGTTTCAAGACCCTTTGTGTCTAGTGAGTGTTTCAAGATCCTTGGTGTCTGGAGAGTGTTTCAAGACCCTTGGTGTCTGGAGAGTGTTTCAAGACCCTTGGTGTCTGGAGAGTGTTTCAAGACCCTTGGTGTCTGGAGAGTGTTTCAAGACCCTTGGTGTCTGGAGAGTGTTTCATGATCCTTGGTGTCTGGAGAGTGTTTCAAGACCCTTGGTGTCTGGAGAGTGTTTCATGATCCTTGGTGTCTGGAGAGTGTTTCAAGACCCTTGAAGAGTGTTTCATGACCCATGGTGTCTGGAGAGTGTTTCAAGACCCTTTGTGTCTGGAGAGTGTTTCATGACCCTTGGTGTCTGGAGAGTGTTTCAAGACCCTTGAAGAGTGTTTCATGACCCATGGTGTCTAGAGAGTGTTTCAAGACCCTTTGTGTCTAGTGAGTGTTTCAAGATCCTTGGTGTCTGGAGAGTGTTTCAAGACCCTTGGTGTCTGGAGAGTGTTTCAAGACCCTTGGTGTCTGGAGAGTGTTTCATGATCCTTGGTGTCTGGAGAGTGTTTCAAGACCCTTGGTGTCTGTAGAGTGTTTCAAGACCCTTGGTGTCTGGAGAGTGTTTCATGATCCTTGGTGTCTGGAGAGTGTTTCGTGATCCTTGGTGTCTGGAGAGTGTTTCAAGATCCTTGGTGTCTGGAGAGTGTTTCAAGATCCTTGGTGTCTGGAGAGTGTTTCATGATCCTTGGTGTCTGGAGAGTGTTTCAAGACCCTTGGTGTCTGGAGAGTGTTTCAAGACCCTTGGTGTCTGGAGAGTGTTTCATGATCCTTGGTGTCTGGAGAGTGTTTCATGATCCTTGGTGTCTGGAGAGTGTTTCAAGATCCTTGGTGTCTGGAGAGTGTTTCATGATCCTTGGTGTCTGGAGAGTGTTTCAAGACCCTTGGTGTCTGGAGAGTGTTTCAAGACCCTTGGTGTCTGGAGAGTGTTTCAAGACCCTTGGTGTCTGGAGAGTGTTTCATGATCCTTGGTGTCTGGAGAGTGTTTCAAGACCCTTGGTGTCTGGAGAGTGTTTCAAGACCCTTGGTGTCTGGAGAGTGTTTCAAGACCCTTGGTGTCTGGAGAGTGTTTCAAGATCTTTGGTGTCTGGAGAGTGTTTCAAGACCCTTGGTGTCTGGAGAGTGTTTCAAGATCCTTGGTGTCTGGAGAGTGTTTCAAGATCCTTGGTGTCTGGAGAGTGTTTCAAGATCCTTGGTGTCTGGAGAGTGTTTCAAGATCCTTGGTGTCTGGAGAGTGTTTCAAGATCCTTGGTGTCTGGAGAGTGTTTCAAGATCTTTGGTGTCTGGAGAGTGTTTCAAGATCCTTGGTGTCTGGAGAGTGTTTCAAGATCCTTGGTGTCTGGAGAGTGTTTCATGACCCTTGGTGTCTGGAGAGTGTTTCATGACCTTAGTGTCTAGAGAGTGTTTCATGACCCTTGAAGAGTGTTTCAAGACCCTTTGTGTCTGGAGAGTGTTTCATGACCCTTGGTGGCTGGAGAGTGTTTCAAGACCCTTGGTGCCTGAAGAGTGTTTCAAGACCCTTTGTGTCTGGAGAGTGTTTCATGACCCTTGGTGTCTGGAGAGTGTTTCAAGACCCTTGAAGAGTGTTTCATGACCCATGGTGTCTGGAGAGTGTTTCAACACCCTTTGTGTCTGGAGAGTGTTTCATGACCCTTGGTGTCTGGAGAGTGTTTCAAGACCCTTGAAGAGTGTTTCATGACCCTTTGTGTCTAGTGAGTGTTTCAAGATCCTTGATGTCTGGAGAGTGTTTCAAGACCCTTGGTGTCTGGAGAGTGTTTCAAGACCCTTGGTGTCTGGAGAGTGTTTCAAGACCCTTGGTGTCTGGAGAGTGTTTCAAGACCCTTGGTGTCTGGAGAGTGTTTCATGATCCTTGGTGTCTGGAGAGTGTTTCAAGACCCTTGGTGTCTGGAGAGTGTTTCATGATCCTTGGTGTCTGGAGAGTGTTTCAAGACCCTTGAAGAGTGTTTCATGACCCATGGTGTCTGGAGAGTGTTTCAAGACCCTTTGTGTCTGGAGAGTGTTTCATGACCCTTGGTGTCTGGAGAGTGTTTCAAGACCCTTTGTGTCTAGTGAGTGTTTCAAGATCCTTGGTGTCTGGAGAGTGTTTCAAGACCCTTGGTGTCTGGAGAGTGTTTCAAGACCCTTGGTGTCTGGAGAGTGTTTCATGATCCTTGGTGTCTGGAGAGTGTTTCAAGACCCTTGGTGTCTGGAGAGTGTTTCAAGACCCTTGGTGTCTGGAGAGTGTTTCATGATCCTTGGTGTCTGGAGAGTGTTTCATGATCCTTGGTGTCTGGAGAGTGTTTCAAGATCCTTGGTGTCTGGAGAGTGTTTCATGATCCTTGGTGTCTGGAGAGTGTTTCAAGACCCTTGGTGTCTGGAGAGTGTTTCAAGACCCTTTGTGTCTGGAGAGTGTTTCATGATCCTTGGTGTCTGGAGAGTGTTTCATGATCCTTGGTGTCTGGAGAGTGTTTCAAGATCCTTGGTGTCTGGAGAGTGTTTCATGATCCTTGGTGTCTGGAGAGTGTTTCAAGATCCTTGGTGTCTGGAGAGTGTTTCATGATCCTTGGTGTCTGGAGAGTGTTTCAAGACCCTTGGTGTCTGGAGAGTGTTTCAAGACCCTTGGTGTCTGGAGAGTGTTTCATGATCCTTGGTGTCTGGAGAGTGTTTCAAGACCCTTGGTGTCTGGAGAGTGTTTCAAGACCCTTGGTGTCTGGAGAGTGTTTCAAGACCCTTGGTGTCTGGAGAGTGTTTCAAGATCCTTGGTGTCTGGAGAGTGTTTCAAGACCCTTGGTGTCTGGAGAGTGTTTCAAGATCCTTGGTGTCTGGAGAGTGTTTCAAGATCCTTGGTGTCTGGAGAGTGTTTCAAGATCCTTGGTGTCTGGAGAGTGTTTCAAGATCCTTGGTGTCTGGAGAGTGTTTCAAGATCCTTGGTGTCTGGAGAGTGTTTCAAGATCCTTGGTGTCTGGAGAGTGTTTCAAGATCCTTGGTGTCTGGAGAGTGTTTCAAGATCCTTGGTGTCTGGAGAGTGTTTCAAGATCCTTGGTGTCTGGAGAGTGTTTCAAGACCCTTGGTGTCTGGAGAGTGTTTCAAGATCCTTGGTGTCTGGAGAGTGTTTCAAGATCCTTGGTGTCTGGAGAGTGTTTCAAGATCCTTGGTGTCTGGAGAGTGTTTCAAGATCCTTGGTGTCTGGAGAGTGTTTCAAGATCCTTGGTGTCTGGAGAGTGTTTCAAGACCCTTGGTGTCTGGAGAGTGTTTCAAGATCCTTGGTGTCTGGAGAGTGTTTCAAGATCCTTGGTGTCTGGAGAGTGTTTCAAGATCCTTGGTGTCTGGAGAGTGTTTCAAGACCCTTGGTTTTGGAAACTTCCAACACTAATAAACTACTATTGTATTATAATACATCATCATTATTATATACTAACTACAGTAGTTATTAATTTTAATAACGGTAGTGTCAACATAAATTAACCATTTCATCTGCGTATTAGTGCTAGAATTCTCATGAAATCGAGTAGCAGCACTGCGTCAGATAATGTCCAGTTAGACACGTTTATTACCAATGTGTTAGGGAATTGAATGTGGTTCTCTAAAATTATCAGTATTCCGTGAAATAAATACCTATGGACAATATGACTCCCGATAATCTAAAACCGAGAGTTATTAACTGAAATTGTTATCTAGTAGCAGTTTATGTGGTACGTGCGAATGTCATGGAGAAAATAAAATCTTCTCCATTTCTCGTTTGACACCATAAAACGAGAATATGATAATATTTAAATCCCTATAATTGCAACCCAGTTCTCATTAACGTATTACATCCATAATTGCGCGGAAAAGAATTATTCGTGATTAATAATTTCTGTGGTGAATGCGAGAGAAGGGTTGAGGGAGGCGACGACGCCATTGCGAGAAGAGGCATCCCTGGCGTGAAGAGTGGCGAGACACGTGGTAGTGACTGGGGAATTTATCGACAAGAATTACGTTGATAATCGGTCAACAGTTAATAATTACTTATCCACGTGTTCTATAGGGCCCAGCCAGTTAATAACGCGTCAACAATTGAAGTCAAGATCAGTAATTACACGTACACAGCAGTGGACGTCAGGGACTGGCTGACACGGTTTCGGCAGACCTCAGTATTTGATACGCTCATGTTAAGTATATGGTTCTCGTTTGATGCATCATCCTAGATTATATATTTGTGAGTAGTCTGTCGTCATACAGCAAGGATACCTAATACACAACGTGGGTTATTTCTTTATGGGATCCTGTGACCACGAGGACGAATGACGAAATGGCGTTACAGAAATCGTCTTAAAGCTAAGACATTTTTCGTACAAATTTTTTTAATATTATTATTGATTTTTATATAATTCCTGTAGGATCTTTACATTGAATAGATTATTACCAGAAATGATAATTGGTAATTAATGTGTTTTGCTCTGACAGTTGCTCAGTAATTCATAATCTTTAATATTCATAATTTGAGTTATCATATCTTTGAATCTATAGTAGTTTAGATTTATTGTTATTTACTCAACAATAAACTAGTGATGAACCACACTGGTTCCTAGATATATATGAATTCTAGAAATACCCCCCCCCCCCCAATGTAGGTCTTTGAGGCTTTGACTTTTATTGATTAATAATACAGTCTATTCATTATTTTCAAGTGATTATTCTTTTAGTTAGTATCCATAGACACTGGTTCTCTAGTGTTATTCTAATGATCACTTTTATTCGTTTTCCCTCTTTTCTCAAAAATTGGTGGTCCTTCGATTTATTAAAATTCAATAAGCAAATAATTGAATATATGAGTCAAGCCCCAGATATCCCACACTTGGTGTCTGGAGAGTGTTTCATGACCCTTGGTGTCTAGAGAGTGTTTCAAGACCCTTGGTGTCTGGAGAGTGTTTCATGACCCTTGGTGTCTGGAGAGTGTTTCATGACCCTTGGTGTCTGGAGAGTGTTTCATGACCCTTGGTGTCTGGAGAGTGTTTCAAGAACCTTGGTGTCTGGAGAGTGTTTCATGACCCTTGGTGTCTGGAGAGTGTTTCATGACCTTGGTGTCTAGAGAGTGTTTCAAGACCCTTGGTGTCTGGAGAGTGTTTCATGACCCTTGGTGTCTGGAGAGTGTTTCATGACCCTTGGTGTCTAGAGAGTGTTTCAAGACCCTTGGTGTCTAGAGAGTGTTTCAAGACCCTTGGTGTCTGGAGAGTGTTTCATGACCCTTGGTGTCTGGAGAGTGTTTCATGACCCTTGGTGTCTAGAGAGTGTTTCAAGACCCTTGGTGTCTGGAGAGTGTTTCATGACCCTTGGTGTCTGGAGAGTGTTTCATGACCCTTGGTGTCTAGAGAGTGTTTCAAGACCCTTGGTGTCTGGAGAGTGTTTCATGACCCTTGGTGTCTGGAGAGTGTTTCAAGAACCTTGGTGTCTGGAGAGTGTTTCATGACCCTTGGTGTCTGGAGAGTGTTTCATGACCTTGGTGTCTAGAGAGTGTTTCATGACCCTTGGTGTCTGGAAAGTGTTTCATGGCCCTTGGTGTCTGGTGTTTCATGACCCTTGGTGTCTGGTGAGTGTTTCATGACCCTTGGTGTCTGGAGAGTGTTTCAAAACCCTTGGTGTCTGGAGAGTGTTTCATGACCTTGGTGTCTAGAGAGTGTTTCATGACCCTTGGTGTCTGGAAAGTGTTTCATGACCCTTGGTGTCTGGTGTTTCATGACCCTTGGTGTCTGGTGAGTGTTTCATGACCCTTGGTGTCTGGAGAGTGTTTCAAGACCCTTGGTGTCTGGAGAGTGTTTCATGACCCTTGAAGAGTGTTTCAAGACCCTTGAAGAGTGTTTCAAGACCCTTGGTGTCTGGAGAGTGTTTCAAGACCTTTGAAGAGTGTTTCAAGACCCTTGAAGAGTGTTTCAAGACCCTTTGTGTCTGGAGAGTGTTTCAAGACCCTTGGTGTCTGGAGAGTGTTTCAAGACCCTTGGTGTCTGGAGAGTGTTTCAAGACCCTTGGTGTCTTGAGAGTGTTTTATGACCCTTGGTGTCTGAAGAGTGTTTCATGACCCTTGGTATCTGTAGAGTGTTTCAAGACCCTTGGTGCCTGAAGAGTGTTTCAAGACCCTTTGTGTCTGGTGAGTGTTTCATGACCCTTGGTGTCTGGTGAGTGTTTCAAGACCCTTGGTATCTGGAGAGTGTTTCAAGACCCTTGGAGTCTGGAGAGTGTTTCAAGACCCTTGGAGTCTGGAGAGTGTTTCAAGGCCCTTTGTGTCTGGAGAGTGTTTCATGACCTTGGTGCCTGGAGAGTGTTTCAAGACCCTTGAAGAGTGTTTCAAGACCCTTGGTGTCTGGAAAGTGTTTCATGACCCTTGGTGTCTGGTGTTTCATGACCCTTGGTATCTGTAGAGTGTTTCAAGACCCTTGGTGCCTGAAGAGTGTTTCAAGACCCTTTGTGTCTGGTGAGTGTTTCATGACCCTTGGTGTCTGGAGAGTGTTTCAAGACCCTTGGTGTCTGGAGAGTGTTTCAAGACCCTTGAAGAGTGTTTCAATACCCTTGAAGAGTGTTTCAAGACCCTTGGTGCCTGGAGAGTGTTTCAAGACCCTTTGTGTCTGGAGAGTGTTTCATGACCCTTGGTGCCTGAAGAGTGTTTCAAGACCCTTGGTGTCTGGAGAGTGTTTCATGACCCTTGGTGCCTGAAGAGTGTTTCAAGACCCTTGGTGCCTGAAGAGTGTTTCAAGACCCTTGGTGCCTGAAGAGTGTTTCAAGACTTTTCAACTTCACCTTTCAACATATTGATACGTTCAAGGAAATGCTTCAATTAGTTTCATGCACTATCATAACAGACTACTAGCAAATGAAACTTTAATAAGCAATTATCTCTCTTTGTGATTTCAACCGGAAATGTACAACTAGTTTCCCTTGGAATTTGCCTTGGGGATATCTCGCCCACACTGTCCAACCCAACCCATATTGAAGAAGTCTCCAAGAAATTACATAAACCGATAATGAAACTCCACTAACTTGGGCAATGAAAACAAAAATTCTAATCACTAGGCGTAGACAGGACAGTGGTCACCAGCTGACGTTATAAGTGTGAAGGATAGATGAAAGTGTTTATGTAATAATCTTCGTTGAGGTCTGATAAGGACCTTTTGAACCCTCTGTAATCCTTTTTTACGCTACCGCTCATAGGAAGAGTATGGGGTGCACAATAAACTACCGCTCACAGGATGAGTATGTGGTGCACAAAAAACTACCGCTCACAGGATGAGTATGGGGTGCACAATAAACTACCGCTCACAGGATGAGTATGTGGTGCACAATAAACTACCGCTCACAGGATGAGTATGGGGTGCACAATAAACTACCGCTCACAGGATGAGTATGGGGTGCACAATAAACTACCGCTCACAGGATGAGTATGTGGTGCACAATAAACTACCGCTCACAGGATGAGTATGGGGTGCACAATAAACTACCGCTCACAGGATGAGTATGGGGTGCACAATAAACTACTGCTCACAGGATGAGGACTACCGCATAGGGTAACCATGCAATCCGTCCTCTTAAAAATAACGTCACTTTTGGCTCGTATGCGCTATGGCCAAATTTGGACGTAATATGAAATGAAATCGACTCACAAAAGTAACGTACTGTTCCGTTTTCTGTTTGAGTCGTCCGGCCCTCCTCGGACAGCTTAGAAGAGGAACTTTCAATTAACGTTTTTCATAACGTTTTGAAACTTTATGAGAATTTCCTGCCCACCTAACCTATCAGAGGACCCTGAACTTACTGTTGTTGAAAAAAAAATCCCAAATTTATTTTAATTTTTGTTTCATTTTCAAATTACGTCCATATTCGGCCATAAGGGCAAACGGCCAAGAGCGACATGGGAGAGGGCCGAGTGGCCGGATTGCGTCACGTGACCGCAGATGTCCCCACATTTGTCAAGTGCCAAACTGTCGTAAGTCACTGAAGGGAGGGATGACGGGATGGGTGTGGAGGTGGAAGTCAAGGAGGTCAACATGACCTCAACGAAGACTGGCCTCGGAGGTGGGGGTCAACATGACCTCAACGAAGACTGGCCTCGGAGGTGGGGGTCAACATGACCTCAGCGAGGGCTGGCCTCGGAGGTGGGGGGGTCAACATGACCTCAGCGAGGGCTGGCCTCGGAGGTGGGGGTCAACATGACCTCAACGAAGACTGGCCTCGGAGGTGGGGGTCAACATGACCTCAACGAAGACTGGCCTCGGAGGTGGGGGTCAACATGACCTCAGCGAGGGCTGGCCTCGGAGGTGGGGGTCAACATGTCCTCAGCGAGGGCTGGCCTCGGAGGTGGGGGTCAACATGACCTCAGCGAGGGCTGGCCTCGGAGGTGGGGGTCAACATGACCTCAGCGAGGGCTGGCCTCGGAGGTGGGGGTCAACATGACCTCAACGAGGGCTGGCCTCGGAGGTGGGGGTCAACATGACCTCAACGAGGGCTGGCCTCGGAGGTGGGGGTCAACATGACCTCAGCGAGGGCTGGCCTCGGAGGTGGGGGTCAACATGTCCTCAGCGAGGGCTGGCCTCGGAGGTGGGGGTCAACATGACCTCAACGAGGGCTGGCCTCGGAGGTGGGGGTCAACATGACCTCAGCGAGGGCTGGCCTCGGAGGTGGGGGTCAACATGACCTCAACGAAGACTGGCCTCGGAGGTGGGGGTCAACATGACCTCAACGAAGACTGGCCTCGGAGGTGGGGGTCAACATGACCTCAGCGAGGGCTGGCCTCGGAGGTGGGGGTCAACATGTCCTCAGCGAGGGCTGGCCTCGGAGGTGGGGGTCAACATGACCTCAGCGAGGGCTGGCCTCGGAGGTGGGGGTCAACATGACCTCAGCGAGGGCTGGCCTCGGAGGTGGGGGTCAACATGACCTCAACGAGGGCTGGCCTCGGAGGTGGGGGTCAACATGGCCTCAACGAGGGCTGGCCTCGGAGGTGGGGATCAACATGACCTCAGCGAGGGCTGGCCTCGGAGGTGGGGGTCAACATGTCCTCAGCGAGGGCTGGCCTCGGAGGTGGGGGTCAACATGACCTCAACGAGGGCTGGCCTCGGAGGTGGGGGTCAACATGATCTCAGCGAGGGCTGGCCTCGGAGGTGGGGGTCAACATGACCTCAACGAGGGCTGGCCTCGGAGGTGGGGGTCAACATGACTTCAGCGAGGGCTGGCCTCGGAGGTGGGGGTCAACATGACCTCAGCGAGGGCTGGCCTCGGAGGTGGGAGTCAACATGACCTCAACGAGGGCTGGCCTCGGAGGTGGGGGTCAACATGACCTCAACGAGGGCTGGCCTCGGAGGTGGGGGTCAACATGACCTCAACGAGGGCTGGCCTCGGAGGTGGGGGTCAACATGACCTCAACGAGGGCTGGCCTCGGAGGTGGGGGTCAACATGACCTCAGCGAGGGCTGGCCTCGGAGGTGGGGGTCAACATGACCTCAACGAGGGCTGGCCTCTGAGGTGGGGGTCAACATGACCTCAGCGAGGGCTGGCCTCGGAGGTGGGGGTCAACATGACCTCAACGAGGGCTGGCCTCGGAGGTATGGGTCAACATGACCTCAACGAGGGCTGGTCTCGGAGGTGGGGGTCAACATGACCTCAACGAGGGCTGGCCTCGGAGGTGGGGGTCAACATGACCTCAACGAGGGCTGGCCTCGGAGGTGGGGGTCAACATGACCTCAACGAGGGCTGGCCTCGGAGGTGGGGGTCAACATGACCTCAGCGAGGGCTGGCCTCGGAGGTGGGGGTCAACATGACCTCAACGAGGGCTGGCCTCGGAGGTGGGGGTCAACATGACCTCAACGAGGGCTGGCCTCGGAGGTGGGGGTCAACATGACCTCAACGAGGGCTGGCCTCGGAGGTGGGGGTCAACATGACCTCAGCGAGGGCTGGCCTCGGAGGTGGGGGTCAACATGACCTCAGCGAGGGCTGGCCTCGGAGGTGGGTGTTGGAAAATCCCAACAGTTATTCTCATGCCTAATACAATAGGATGTATTTCTTGTATTAGGCTTCATTATTATTTAATACTCATTTACTAATCCTTAGTACAATGGGATGTATTTCCTGTACTAAGCGTAATAATTAACTAACACTACTAATCCGTAGATTAGTATCATAGAATTCATTGCATTAGGATGTGGAACACCATGTAATTTCTCCTAGCATTGTGCAGTGTTGCGTCAGCCACCCACCGAGAATAAATTTTCACATATCTGTAGATGTAATAGAAGTTTAACCATTTACTCTCCTTTATTAGGGATAATTATTTAGTAATAGGTTTACTTTTAGTATACAATAGTTTACTGGAATTCCTTTACCCAGCTTGATCGCTGTTCTAGTAAATAATATCATAATCTAAAATAATTTCCACCTCCAAAGGATTCTCGTTTTATTTGTGCTGTCTACATTAACTGACCCGCACTGTGAGAATCAAACATCACCACATAAAGTGTTTAATCAAAATATAAAGAGTATTCATAAACACTTCCCTCCCTATTTAGCTTTAATGAATAAATATAATTTATGCTCGGGCCCCCTACTGGGAGCTATGCGCATGCGCGACTTTCGGGAAGGGAAACTCTCGTAATTTTCGATCAACTAGCAGTACGGTGTTCCGAAGCGGTCCCGACAAATCTTACAATCTAGAAGGCATTCGTACATCCTCGGATGCCAGATTCAGGACGCAGCTTACCAGAATCAGACACCAGTTCGGCAGGCATTTTTACCTCATTTGTTCTATTTAAAGAGCTCTTAAATATGTTCATGTAGGTGTCATGTCGTAACGCTGCCGGCGATAAAATAAACCTCATATAAGTGCAGTTTCTTCCCCTCCAAATATTTAGATATTACATTTATGTGTGTGAATACTAGTTTGGAGTGGAAATTATGGAATTTAATATTGCAGCCCGGGGCAACACCGCTGAGGAAGCGTGTGACCGCCACATACTCACGTGTTCCAAGTATCACTATCTCGAGCTGTTTCCAGACTGTTGTAGAGATTGGACTACACCTACGTCCCTCTGCCACAGCTGAGATTTAATCAGTTTTCATTGTAGATAGAATTTAATTATTCAGAGTCAAGCATTTCTAATCATTGCATATTAATCATATACATGACTTGAATTTTAATATGCAGTAGTATTTTTTGCATTACTTTTTATTTATCATTGTCGATGTGTGTGCATATTATCATTATTATTATTACATTATATATGTTACACACATAAATTAACCTCATAGAAGACTCCCCAAAATGTGTCATGGGGAGCTGGTTCTAGCATGCATACAATTTACAGTTATTGCTTAATAAAAATTATTCACATATAATCATAGATCTATAAGTCACTGGTTCTTTCTCTCATCTAATAATGCATTCTGGTCCTTCGAGCTTTCTTAGATTGAATTATTGTTTTGCATTTATAGAATTATACATTTTATTAGTATTAAACTAGAGTCAGATTTCCCCACAGTGGGGGGTGAAGTAGGTCAACATGACCTCAACGAGGGCTGGCCTCGGAGGTGGGGGGGTGAAGGAGGTCAACATGACCTCAACGAGGGCTGGCGCCTCGGAGGTGGGGGGGTGAAGGAGGTCAACATGACCTCAACGAGGGCTGGCCTCGGAGGTGGGGGGGTGAAGGAGGTCAACATGACCTCAACGAGGGCTGGCCTCGGAAGTGGGGGGAGGGGGGGTGAAGGAGGTCAACATGACCTCATCGAGGGCTGGCCTCGGAGGTGGGGGAGTGAAGGAGGTCAACATGACCTCAACGAGGGCTGGCTTCGGAGGTGGGGGGTCGAGGAGGTCAACTGAGGGCACCTGGAGGGGACATAATGATCCATGTGAACCAATAATACATGGAACGTTTCCTGTCGTAATTGACGCCGCTGGGGACAGGAGAAAGAGAGATAGAAGGAATGGAGAGATGAGAAGGAAAATGGATATATAAGGGAGAATAATAACTGTTTCCGTAGCTGGTAACACCAACTGTTACTCGCTTAATAGTGAAGGTATATTAAATATGAATATTACGCAGATGATAAGTCACAATAATGTTGCTGAAAAATGTTGTCCCAACCACACACTAGAAATTGAGGAGACGACGACGTAATGCCTATGCGTCCTTCGTCTCATCACAATCAGCTTGATAATGGTACTGGACGGACCGAAACGTCGTCGTCTCTTCAATGTCTAGTGAGTGGTTTTGGTCAACATGAATATTACATGAGCACTGAAGTTACACATTAATGTTGTATACTTGTGTAAACAGTCAAATAATACTAGTTTTCCCTCTAGTCCAGTTATGAACACACAGGTCGTAATATCTCACGCAATCAGCACGTAAATCTACTGGCATAGTTCTGAATGCGTCCAGGAAAAACAAAACAGCACTTCGGCTTAGACAAAGAAAATGTCGCCCAGCACCAGAAGAGTTTATTCCCAAAACACGTCTTATATTTAGAAAGTAATTCACAATAATTGCTTCTGTAATCCTTCATTTGTACTCGTGAATCCATACAAAATAAATATATAGCATAAGTGTCCACTGTCCCAATGATTAAACAATTCTTCCCAGTCAGAGGTGTGTTTACTGACACTGCCTCTTGCCTCACACACTGACTTGAGCGACGACTTACATCTCTAAGTATGTTAATAACACACAAGGTTGAGGTGGTTCCTTCCCCATGAACAGTGGATATCCAGTTCCTCTCTGTATGTCTTCTATGCTCCTTAGAGAGAGCTATGGCAGTGCACCTCCAATGTACCTAATAAATAATGATTAACTTTGATTCTTTATCCGCGTAACAAAGTGTTTTTCACTGATTAATTTTGTATAAATTTCATAAATATCACTGATTATCATAATGATAAGGATAAACTGTTTAACACGGGTGATACGTGAAAAAGGAGACACAGGTGGAGACTGAGTACCCAAATGATCCACAGGGACGTTAGAAAGAACTTTTTCAGTGTCAGAGTAGTTAACAGATGGAATGCATTAGGCAGTAAACTGGTGGAGGCTGACTCCATACACATTTTCAAATGTAGATATGATAGAGCCCAGTAGGCTCATGAATCTGTATACCAGTTGATTGACGGTTGAGAGGCAGACCAAAAAGCCAGAGCTCACCCCCGCAAGCACAACGAGGTGAGTACACACACAAGCGTCTTGGAGTGTGTTCGTATCGATAAGAGTGGTCACCGGAATATTGGTCTCTGTACGGCTTCAATAACAGAGAACTGAGAAACCATTCAGATCTTGACGTAAACACATCTGTGTAGATCGACAACAACAATGTGGCATTTACTCTTAAAGAAACTTATATCGAATCTTAAGGGTCTTATCAGTCTTCCGCGTAGTTTGAAGAATCCGTTTATTATAAACTTATAACATTGTATTTGTTAAAATATATTAACATTTGTCTCATTTATATATAGTAATAGATATCTATGTCATATTACTGTCTATTGTAGGATAAAAACCCACACTTGTGTATATGTGAAATTTATGTAAGAAATTTATATAAAGTTTTTCGCACTCTCTTGAGGGCTTTGTCAAAGTCTGAGTTTGTGGTTAGGACCAGACTTACAACTCAACGTCTAATCATTAGACGTTGAGGTGTATGTCTCGTCCTAACCACACACTCAGACCTTGACAAACCACTCAGGAGAGTGTGAAGGATGGCATACATTCTTTACATAAATTTCACATATTCACAAATGTGTTTTTTTTATCCTATGTTATTATGACTGTGAGAAGACATTATCATTATTTGCTGTCTATTTTATTATCTTTCTCTCCTTTTTTAACATAGGTGGGTACAGGAGCATCTGCCTCTCACTCCTGTTATCTTGTTATGCACTTTCTCTTCCCATAGTTCATGGTAAACCTTACGTAGCTAGTTTTCCCGAGAACACGAAACGCTAGTCGGCTTACAACCAGGTCTCGAATGGGCGAATAAGTGGGCGAATAAGGGCGGAAAGTTGTCGATCAGTGCCGAGTCAATAATGTGTGACGACTTAACGTTTAGGGAGCACAACCAAGCAAATATTGCAGCAACTAGACAACTGATTGGATGAATTATAAAAATCTTCAAATCCGGGAATCCCATCACAGTGCTAATACTATTCAAATCACTTGTGGCGTCCCGCCTTGAGTACTGCTCGATACTCGCTTCCCTCTTCATGAGCAGTAGAGAGCTTAAGTAAAGGGAATATAGCGAACATACACGGCATACATAGACACGATAAAACACATAAACTATTGGGATCGTCTCAAAACTCGAAAAATGAACTCTCTGGAAAGGAAACGAGAAAAATACCAGATAATATTTGTGTGGAAAATACTGGAGGGCCAGGTGTTACGAACCCGGATCCAGCATTCGAGCACGGAGTAGTAACGACTACGCCATCTGTGGGTCAGCTCCCGAAACCCCCGCCAAACGAACGACGACACCGGATGAGGACGGCGAATATCGGCCACAAGGGCCAGTTTCCAGTCCTGTGCAGCTCATAACACAGCCGCCACTGACCTCTGGTGAGGTGGTGCTCCGACGACAGCGCCATCTATGGACTGGATACGTCAGGTGTTTGTGCCAGAGCCCGTAAGTAAGGTGTTTTAGTGTGTCCCAGTCATTGATGACGTGTCTGTTTACAGAGTCGACCTGGGACCGCTGTGTTGAAGGTTGAGTCAGTCTACCCGAGGCAGCCAGTCTCCATACCTTGAACGTTGCTGCAGCTGTTGTGAAGTCGTCCCCCCGGAAGAACACTGTAGTGTGTTAGCCTGCCAGTGGAGTGGCAGTAAGAGGATTTACCCGGGACCGACTGTTGGAGACGATCATCCACTGGGGTATTGAGGACAGGAGGGTGATTTGTGATATCACACGAGACTCCTGTCTAGGGCGTACCCCTTATATCGTTCGTGGAGTGGCCGTACCAGCCTTGGTGGCTCAGTACCTGCCAGCAGACCAGCTGGACGTGTGGTTGACGGCCTCCACGACGGTGCCCCCAGTGGACCTGTGTTTTGGCTGACCTGTGGCCAGGGTAGGCTCAACTTCTTTGGATATTTCGTTGTGTGGCCACGAAGAAGCACCAAGGACTCGGCACCGAGAGTTGTGGCACCAAAGTCTTCAGCAGAAGACTATATTGTGTATAATCCCCTTGTATAGTGTTAATACCCCTCCCCCTGTGCACCTTTTGATTTTATATATTTAATTGGTGATGGTGACAAGTATAATCTTAAGTTCTTAGCTTTCTTTCCCTACTCCCTTTTAAGTTACTTGCGTCACGGATCTCATCCCTTGATAGCCAATACTGGCTTGGGAACGGATACATATATCTTCCTCTAACAACATCAGAGTAAGGACCCCGTTGCGTCCCGAGAGGGCCGTAACACCAGGTCCCTAATTTGCACAGTAAAATAACAACATACTAGAGTAAACGATATGGAAGGAAATGCAGAATAGAGCCAGTGAAGAGTAGAGGTGCCATAGACACAATCAGAGAGCACTCGCTGAGCATGAAAGGTCCACAGTTGTTCAATATCCTCCCAGCAAACACAAGAAATATTGGAGAAACAAATTTGAAAGTCTTCAAGTAAAAAAATGGAAGTTATTGGCCAGAAGTGCCGAACAAACCAGGGCGTGGGCCAGCAGGCCGCTCCAAGACACAGCCTATTAGACCAAACTCTCACAAGTCATGCCTTGACCCGGGCCGAGCTTGGAGAGCAGAAATACAGGAACCGCACCATGGTACAATCTCCGGGTAATCAAGAGACGAGAGACACGTTTGCACTTACATAATTGTACTCACCTAGTTGTGAGTGCGGGGGTTGAGATCTGGCTCTTTAGTCCCGCCTCTCAACTGTCAATTAACTGATGTACAGATTCCTGAGCTTATTGGGCTCTATCATATCTATATTTGAAACTGTGTATGGAGTCAGCCTCCACCACATCACTGCCTAATGCATTCCACTTGTATACTACTCTGACTCTGAAACAGTTCTTTCCAACGTCCCTGTGGCTCATTTGCGTACACAGTCTCCACATGTGTCCTCTTGTTTGCGTGCCCCCCATGTTAAATAGTCTATCCTTGTCTACCCTCTCAATTCCTCTGAGAATTTTCTAGGTAGTGATCATGTCTCCCCTCACTCTTCTGACTTCCAGTGTCGTGAGGTGCATTTCACGCAGCCTTTCCTCGTAACTCATGCCTCTTAGTTCTAGGACTAGCCTAGTGGCATACCTCTAAACTTTATCCTGCTTCGTCTTTTGCTTAACAAGATACGGGCTCCATGCTGGGGCCACATACTCCAGGATTGGTCGTACACATGTGGTATACAAAGTTTTGAATGATTCCTTACACAGGTTCCTGAAGGCTGTTCTGATTTTAACCAGCCTCGCATACGCCGTAGATGTTATTTTTTTTATGTGGGCTTTAGGAGACAGATTTGGTGTGATACCAACTCCTAGGTCTTTTTCTTGGGAAGTTTCATGAAGTACTTCATCTTCCGTTCGGTATCCTGTGTCTGGCCTATTGTTTCAACCGCCTAGTTTCATTGCCTTACATTTACTCAGGTTAAACTTTAGAAGTCATTTATTGGACCATTCATTCAGTCTGTCTAGATCATCTTGTAACCTCCTACTAGCTTCCTCTGTTTTAATCCTCCTCATAATTTTTGCATCATCAGCAAACAATGAGAGGGAACGATTCTATACCCTCTGGGAGATTATTTACTTATATCAGAAACAGTAAAGGTCCAAGGACAAAACCCTGTAGGACTCCACTGCTGACATCTCGCCACTCTGAGGGCTCACCCCTCACAATGACTCGCTGTTTTCTGTTGCTTCGGTACTCCCTTATCCAATGAAGTACCTTCCCTTTCACTCCACCCTGCATCTTCAGCTTTTGCACTTTTCTCATGTGTGGTACTATGTCAAAGGCTTCCTGGCAACCCTAAAGTATGCAGTCTGCCCAGCCCCCTCTTTCTTGCCTGATTTTTGTTGCCTAGTCGTAGAATTCAATTAATCCTTGTACAGGACCTTATACCGTGTGTGTGTGTGTGTGTGTGTGTGTGTGTGTGTGTGTGTGTGTGTGTGTGTGTGTGTGTGTGTGTGTGTGTGTGTGTGTACTCACCTAATTGTGCTTGCAGGGGTTGAGCTATGGCTCTTTGGTCCCGCCTCTCAACCGTCAATCAACTGGTGTACAGGTTCCTGAGCCTACTGGGCTCTATCATATCTACATTTCAAAATGTGTATGGAGTCAGCCTCCACCACATCACTTCCTAGTGCATTCCATTTACTAACTACTCTGACAATGAAAAAGTTCTTTCTAATGTCTCTGTGGCTCATTTGGGTACTCAGCTTCCACCTGTTTCCCCTTGTTCGTGTCCCTCCAGTATTGAATAGTTCATCCTTGTTTACCCGGTAGATTCCCCTGAGGATTTTGTAGGTTGTGATCATGTCCCCCCTTACTCTTCTGTCTTCCAGTGTCGTAAGGTGCATTTCCCGCAGCCTTTCCTCATAACTCATGCCTCTTAGTTCTGGGACTAGTCTAGTAGCATACCTTTGGACTTTTTCCAGCTTCGTCTTGTGCTTAACAAGGTACGGGCTCCATGCTAGGGCCGCATGCTCCAGGATTGGTCTTACATATGTGGTGTACAAGATTCTGAATGATTCCTTACACAGGTTCCTGAACGCCGTTCTGATGTTAGCCAGTCTCGCATATGCCGCAGACGTTATTCTCTTTATGTGGGCTTCAGGAGACAGGTTTGGTGTGAAATCAACTCTCTCTCTCTCTCTCTGTCTGTTTCATTAAGTACTTCATCTCCTATTCTGTATCCTGTGTCTGGCCTCCTGTTTCCACTGCCTAGTTTCATTACTTGGCATTTACTCGGGTTGAACTTCAACAGCCATTTGTTGGACCATTCACTCAGTCTATCTAGGTCATCTTGTAGCCTCCTACTATCATCCTCTGTTTCAATCCTCCTCATAATTTTTGCATCGTCGGCAAACATTGAGAGGAACGAATCTATACCCTCTGGGAGATCATTTACATATACCAGAAACAGTATAGGTCCAAGGACTGACCCCTGCGGGACTCCACTTGTAACGTCTCGCCAATCTGAGACCTCACCCCTCACACAGACTCGTTGTCTCCTGTTGCTTAGGTACTCCTCTATCCACCGGAGTACCTTCCCTTTCACTCCAGCCTGCATCTCCAACTTTCGCACTAGCCTCTTGTGTGGCACTGTATCAAAGGCTTTCTGACAATCCAAAAATATGCAGTCTGCCCACCCTTCTCTTTCTTGCCTGGTCGTAGAATTCAAGTAACCCCGTGAGGCAGGACCTGCCATCCCTGAACCCATGTTGATGCTGTGTTACAAAGTTCCTTCGCTCCAGATGCTCCACTAGTTTTTTTCGCACAGTCTTCTCCATCAGCTTGCATGGTATGCAGGTTAGGGACACTGGCCTGTAGTTCAGTGCCTCCTGTCTATCCCCTTTCTTGTATATCGGGACTACGTTAGCTGCTTTCCAAATATCTGGCAGTTCCCCTGTTGCCAGTGATTTGTTATACACTATGGAGAGTGGTAGGCACAGTTCTCTTGCTCCTTCCTTTAGAACCCAAGGGGAGATTCCATCTGGGCCTATAGCCTTTGTCACATCCAACTCTAGTAAACACTTCCTTACTTCCCCGCTGATAATCTCAAAGTCTTCCAGTGGTTCCTGGTTAGCTATTCTTTCTCTTACCTCTAGAATTTCTCCTTGCTCTAAGGTGAAGACCTCCTGGAATTTCTTATTCAATTCCTCACACAATTCCTTGTCATTTGTAGTGAATCCTTCCGCCCCTATCCTTAATTTCATAACCTGTTCCTTTACTGTTTTTTTTCTCCTGATGTGGCAATGCAACAATTTAGGCTGAGTCTTTGCCTTGCTATCGATGTCATTTTCGTATTGTCTTTCTGCCTCTCTTCTCATCCTGACATATTCATTCCTGCCATTCTGGTATCTTTCTCTGCACTCCAGTGTCCTGTTATTCCTATAGTTTCTCCATGCCCTTTTACTTTGCTGCTTAGCTAGCCTACATCTCTGATTTGAAACCATGGGTTTCTCATTTTCATTTCTGTTTTCCTTTTGGACTGGGACAAACTTGTTTGCTGCGTCCTTGCACTTCTGCGTGATGTAATCCATCATATCTTGGGCCGTCTTTCCCCTGAGCTCTGTTTCCCATGCTATATCTGTTAGGAATTTTCTTATCCCCTCATAGTTTCCCTTTCGGTATGCTAACCTTTTGGCTTCGGTATCCCTCCTCGAGTTCAATAACCCTTCTTCAATCAAGTACTCAAACACCAGTACACTGTGGTCGCTCATTCCTACTGGGTCCTCAAAACCGATTTCTCTTATGTCGGAGTCGTTCAGAGTGAAGACTAGGTCGAGTCTCGCTGGTTCGTCATTGCCTCTCATCCTTGTGGGTTCTCCGACATGCTGGGTTAAAAAGTTTCTTGTCACCACCTCCAATAGTTTGCCTCTCCACGTATCCTCTCTTTTATGCGGTTCCTTGTTCTCCCAGTCAATCCTTCCGTGATTGAAGTCGCCCATGATGAGCAGGTTGGATCTATTTCTACAGGCAGCAGAGGCTGCCCTCTCAATTATAGTGTTAACTGCCATGTTGTTGTTTTCATACTCTTGACTGGGTCTTCTGTCATTTGGTGAAGGGTTGTATATTACTGCTACTACTATTCTTGGTCCTCCCATTGTCATGGTGCCTGCTATGTAGTCTCTGAACTCCTCACAGCCCGGGATGGTCATCTCCTTAAAACTCCATTCCTTTCTCATGAGTAGGGCCACTCCTCCTCCTCCCCTACCTTCCCTCTCTTTCCTTATTACTGTGTACTCCTGGGGAAACACGACATTCGTTATGATTCCAGAGAGTTTTGTTTCCGTGAGTCCAATTACATTTGAGTTCACTTCTTGTGCTCTTTCCCTTAGTTCACTTGTCTTGTTTGTGATCCCATCTCTGTTCGAGTACATCACCCTGAAACTGACTCTCTTCTGCTTCTCCTCTGGGGGGGACCTTTGGGATCTGGGGTGAGTGGGAGCTGGGGGGACCTGGCACGGGGAGACTGGTGGAGGAGGGAGGGCTTGGGGGGGTGGGGGAGAGGGGGAGGGTAAAGGGAGGGGAAGAGGGGGAGGGTAAGGGGACGGGAAGAGGGGGAGGGGGTGGGGGGGAGAGGGTGAGGGTTGGGGGGGAGAGTGAGAGGGGGAGGGTTGGGGGGGGTGAGAGAGGGAGGGTTGGGGAAGCATGGGGGGAGGAGAGGCTTTCGGGGATAGGGGAGAAGAGGGTGGAGGGCGTGGGGGAGAGGGAAAGACTTAGGTGGGGTGGGGGAGAGTTGGGGGCTTAGGGGGGGCGGGGGAGAAGGGAGGGCTTGGGGTGGGAGAGACGGGAAGGCATGTGGGAGAAGGGAGGGCTTGGGGGATGGGGGAGAAGGGAGGTCCTGGGGAGAGAGGTGAGTGGGAGGAGGGGGGTGCCCTAGGTGGGTACTAAGTGGGGGGCTGACAGGGCATGGGGCAGGTTGGGTGTCTGTTGGGTAGAATGTGGGGGTGGTGCCCCAATCCTGTTGGGGCACCAATCCTGTTGCTGTTGCACTGTTTGAGGAGGGTTCTCCACTTCCCTTTGGGATTGTAAGGTTCCGGGTTGTGGTACTCTGAATCCTCTCTCTCCCTGCGCTCCTTCCTCCGGTCTGCTGTCTGTATTCTCTCTTCCCTTGTCATATCCCTCTGCAGGAATACTTTTTTGAACTTCGGAACATTTGCTAGACCGCTCTTTCTTGCTAACAGTTCCTCTTTCGTGATTTCGCTCATGAATACCACCTTTATCATTCGGTCCCTGTCCATGTTGAACTTTCCAAGCCTGAAAACCTTTTCAACATTTTGGTCAGTTCCCTCCATCCTTACCTCTTTAAGGATCTCGGTAACTGCGTTTTTGTCCTTGTCTCTCCGCTCCTTTGGGCTGGTCCCTGTTTGCTCCTTAATGCCTGCTACTACTACAGCTCTTCTTCTCTCTATCAGCCGGCTAGTACATCTAGCTGCTTCCTGAGAGGAAGCCACTTCCATGGCAACTTCCTTAACTGCAGACCTAGCTTCAGGGCTCTTTTTAAGCATTTCAGCAAATGAGATCTGGGTTGTGGTGGTCCCCTCCACAGTAGCATTCCCATCTCCCTGAGGTACGGTTTGTGTCTGGTATTGTGGAAGAGTCTTTTAGGCATCTTATCTCCTCCTTTGCTGCCCTTAGATCATCTTGCAGGTTGGCTACTGTCTCCCTCATGTGTGTGTGTGTGTGTGTGTGTGTGTGTGTGTGTACTCACCTAGTTGTACTCACCTAGTTGTGTTTGCGGGGGTTGAGCTCTGGCTCTTTGGTCCCGCCTCTCAACCGTCAATCAACAGGTGTACAGATTCCTGAGCCTATCGGGCTCTGTCATATCTACACTTGAAACTGTGTATGGAGTCAGCCTCCACCACATCACTTCCTAATGCATTCCATTTGTCAACCACTCTGACACTAAAAAAGTTCTTTCTAATATCTCTGTAGCTCATTTGGGCACTCAGTTTCCACCTGTGTCCCCTTGTGCGTGTTCCCCTTGTGTTAAATAGACTGTCTTTATCTACCCTATCAATCCCCTTCAGAATCTTGAATGTGGTGATCATGTCCCCCCTAACTCTTCTGTCTTCCAGCGAAGTGAGGTTTAATTCCCGTAGTCTCTCCTCGTAGCTCATACCTCTCAGCTCGGGTACTAGTCTGGTGGCAAACCTTTGAACCTTTTCCAGTTTAGTCTTATCCTTGACTAGATATGGACTCCATGCTGGGGCTGCATACTCCAGGATTGGCCTGACATATGTGGTATACAAAGTTCTGAATGATTCTTTACACAAGTTTCTGAATGCCGTTCGTATGTTGGCCAGCCTGGCATATGCCGCTGATGTTATCCGCTTGATATGTGCTGCAGGAGACAGGTCTGGCGTGATATCAACCCCCAAGTCTTTTTCCTTCTCTGACTCCTGAAGAATTTCCTCTCCCAGATGATACCTTGTATCTGGCCTCCTGCTCCCTACACCTATCTTCATTACATTACATTTGGTTGGGTTAAACTCTAACAACCATTTGTTCGACCATTCCTTCAGCTTGTCTAGGTCTTCTTGAAGCCTCAAACAGTCCTCTTCTGTTTTAATCCTTCTCATAATTTTAGCATCGTCTGCAAACATTGAGAGAAATGAATCGATACCCTCCGGGAGATCATTTACATATATCAGAAACAAGATAGGACCAAGTACAGAGCCCTGTGGGACTCCACTGGTGACTTCACGCCAATCGGAGGTCTCACCCCTCACTGTAACTCTCTGCTTCCTATTGCTTAGATACTCCCTTATCCACTGGAGCACCTTACCAGCTACACCTGCCTGTCTCTCCAGCTTATGTACCAGCCTCTTATGCGGTACTGTGTCAAAGGCTTTCCGACAATCCAAGAAAATGCAGTCCGCCCAGCCCTCTCTTTCTTGCTTAATCTGTGTCACCTGATCGTAGAATTCTATCAAGCCTGTAAGGCAAGATTTACCCTCCCTGAATCCATGTTGGCGATTTGTCACGAAGTCCCTTCTCTCCAGATGTGTTACCAGGTTTTTTCTCACGATCTTCTCCATCACCTTGCATGGTATACAAGTCAAGGACACTGGCCTGTAGTTCAGTGCCTCTTGTCTGTCGCCCTTTTTGTATATTGGGACCACATTCGCCGTCTTCCATATTTCTGGTAGGTCTCCCGTCTCTAGTGACTTACTATACACTATGGAGAGTGGCAAGCAAAGTGCCTCTGCACACTCTTTCAGTACCCATGGTGAGATCCCATCTGGACCAACAGCCTTTCTAACATCCAGATCCAGCAGGTGTCTCTTGACCTCCTCTCTCATAATTTCGAACTCCTCCAAGGCCGCCTGGTTTACCTCCCTTTCTTCTAGCACAGTGACCTCACCCTGTTCTATTGTGAAGACTTCCTGGAACCTCTTGTTGAGTTCCTCACACACCTCTCTGTCATTCTCTGTATACCTGTCCTCGCCTGTTCTAAGTTTCAATACCTGTTCTTTCACTGTTGTTTTCCTTCTGATGTGACTGTGGAGTAGCTTTGGTTCGGTCTTGGCTTTGTTTGCTATATCATTTTCAAAATTTTTCTCTGCTTCTCTTCTCACCCTGACGTACTCATTCCTGGTTCTCTGGTATCTCTCTCTGCTTTCTGGTGTTCTGTTATTCCGGAAGTTCCTCCACGCCTTTTTGTTCAGTTTCTTCGCTTCCATACATGCCCTATTATACCATGGATTCTTCTGTTGCTTCTCGGATTTTTCCCTTTGGGCCGGGATGAACCTGTTTACTGCCTCCTGACACTTTTGGGTAACATAGTCCATCATACCCTGTACAGACTTGTCTCTGAGGTCTGTGTCCCAAGGTATTTCACTTAGGAAACTTCTCATCTGTTCATAATTCCCCTTTCGGTATGCCAGCCTTTTGATTCCTAGTTCTTTTTGGGGGGAGATAAGTCCTAGCTTAACCAGGTACTCAAAGTTCAATACACTGTGGTCACTCATTCCCAAGGGCGCTTCCATCTTAACTACCCTTATATCCCATTCATTTAGGGTAAATATCAAATCAAGCATTGCTGGTTCATCTTCTCCTCTCATTCTTGTTGGTTCTTTGGTGTGCTGGCTTAGAAAGTTTCTTGTTGCCACGTCCAGTAGCTTAGCTCTCCATGTTTCTGGTCCTCCATGCGGGTCTCTGTTCTTCCAATCTATCTTCCCATGGTTGAAGTCTCCCATAATTAGTAGTCCAGATCCATTCCTGCTAGCAACAGAAGCTGCACTTTCTATTATGTTAATGGTGGCCATGTTGTTTCTATCATATTCCTGTCTAGGTCTTCTGTCATTTGGTGGTGGATTATATATGACTGCGACTATAATTTTTTTCCCTCCATTTGTTACAGTACCTGCTATGTAGTCACTGAAACCTTCACAGCCCTGAATATCCATCTCCTCAAAATCCCAGCCTTTTCTTACCAGCAGAGCTACACCAACCCCACCTCTTCCTTCCCTCTCTTTCCTCATAACATAATAGTCCTGTGGGAACACTGCATTTGTTATCGTTTTCGTGATCTTTGTTTCTGTGAGGGCTATTATGTCTGGGTTTTCCTCTAGTACCAGTTCTCCAAGCTCATTTGCTTTATTTGTAATTCCATCTATGTTAGTGTACATCGCTTTGAGGCTCACTTTCTTCTGTCCCTTCTCAAATCTCCTCCTTGGTGAGTGTTCTGCTGGTGGGGGAGGCTGTTCCATGGGTGTGAGGACCTGTGAGGTGGATAACAGGGTCTCAGAGGATACTGGGATGAGGGGCGGGGGATCCAGTGAAGGGGGAGGGACAGGGAGGGTATGGGGTGAAAGGGGAGGGAGGACGGGAAGGAAAGGGGGTGAGGGAGGACTCGGGAGGAGGGGAGGGGTAGAAGGGTGGGGATTGGGTGTGGGGGGAGGGAGATTTGGCTGAACATTTGAGTGGGGGCAGGGAGGGTTTGGGGTAGGGGGGTTTTCTATGCAGAGGAGGGAGGCGGGGTTGTCCTCCCTTCTGGTGTTACTGGGTAGCTGGTTGTAGGTTCCCCCCTCACCTCTGGGGGGTGTTGTGTTGGGAGCTGTGACTTCCTGGTTTTCCCCTCTCGCCCTGCGCCTTTTCCTTGCTTCTGCCGCCACGGCTCTCTCCTCCCTTGTCATGTCTCTCTGGAGGAATACATTTTTTAATTTTCCCACGTTTTTCAGGGAGCTCTTCCTTGATAGGATCTTCTCCTTTGTGTTCTCGTTTGCAAACACTATCTTTATCATTCGGTCTCGGTCTTTGTTGTACCGGCCTAGCCTGAAAACCTTCTCAATGCTATGCTCAGCCCCTTCCATGTTTAGTGCCTTTAGTACTTCATTCACTGCTGCTTTGTCCTTGTCACTCCACTCTGTCCTATTAGATCCTTCCTGCTCCTTAATACCCACAGCAACCACTGATTTGTTCCTTTCCAGCAGTTGGCTAGTGGAGCGTGCCGCCTCCTGCGAGGTGGCTGCTTTCATGGCTGCTTTCATGTGTGTGTGTGTGTGTGTGTGTGTGCGTGTGTGTGTGCGTGTGTGTGTACTCACCTATTTGTACTCACCTATTTGTGCTTGCAGGATCGAGCATTGACTCTTGGATCCCGCCTTTCTAGCTATCGGTTGTTTACAGCAATGACTCCTGTCCCATTTCCCTATCATACCTAGTTTTAAAAGTATGAATAGTATTTGCTTCCACAACCTGTTCCTCAAGTGCATTCCATTTTTCTACTACTCTCACGCTAAAAGAAAACTTCCTAACATCTCTGTGACTCATCTGAGTTTCCAGTTTCCACCCATGTCCCCTCGTTCTGTTATTATTACGTGTGAACATTTCATCTATTTCCACTTTGTCAATTCCCCTGAGTATTTTATATGTCCCTATCATATCTCCTCTCTCCCTTCTTTTCTCTAGTGTCGTAAGGTTCAGTTCCTTCAGCTGCTCTTCATATCCGATCCCTCGTAACTCTGGGACAAGCCTCGTCGCAAACCTCTGAACCTTCTCCAGTTTCTTTGTGTTTCTTCAGGTGGGGGCTCCATGATGGCGCGGCATACTCTAAGACGGGTCTCACGTAGGCAGTGTAAAGCGCCCTAAAAGCCTCCTCATTTAGGTTTCTGAATGAAGTTCTAATTTTCGCCAGTGTAGAGTACGCTGCTGTCGTTATCCTATTTATATGTGCCTCAGGAGTTAGATTAGGTGTCACATCCACTGCCAGGTCTCTTTCTCGAATCGTTAAAGGTAGGCTGTTCCCCTTCATTGTGTACTGTCCCTTTGGTCTCCTGTCACATGATCCCATTTCCATAACTTTACATTTACTGGTGTTAAACTCCAGTAGCCATTTCCCTGACCATCTCTGCAGCCTGTTTAAGTCCTCTTGGAGGATCCTACAATCCTCGTCTGTCACAACTCTTCTCATTAATTTTGCGTCATCCGCAAACATTGACATGTATGATTCCACTCCTGTAAACATATCATTTACGTAAATTAGAAAGAGGATTGGTCCCAGCACCGATCCTTGAGGTACTCCACTTGTTACTGTTCGCCAGTCCGACTTTTCGCCCCTTACCATTACCCTCTGGCTCCTTCCTGTTAGGTAGTTCTTCACCCATACTAGGGCCTTTCCGCTTACTCCTGCCTGCCTCTCAAGTTTGTATAGCAGTCTCATGTGCGGTACCGTATCAAAGGCCTTTTGGCAGTCAAGAAATATGCAGTCTGCCCAGCCTTCTCTGTCCTGCCTTATCCTTGTTAATTTATCATAGAATTCTAAAAGGTTTGTTAGGCATGATTTCCCTGTCCAGAACCCATGTTGGTGCTTGTTTACAAACCCAATGCTCTCCAGGTGCTCAACAAGTCTTAGCCTAATTATTCTTTCAAGTATTTTGCAGGGGATGCTTGTCAGTGATACGGGTCTGTAGTTAAGTGCCTCCTCCCTATCACCTTTTTTGAAAATCGGTACGACATTTGCCTCCTTCCAGCAACTGGGCAATTCTCCCGACATAAGTGACTCATTAAAGATCATTGCCAGAGGCACGCTGAGAGCCTGCGCTGCCTCTTTAAGTATCCACGGTGATACTTTGTCTGGTCCAACAGCTTTATTTGCATCCAGTGTTGTCAACTGTTTCATTACATCCTCTGCTGTCACCTCTATATCTGATAGTCTTTCATCTTGGGTAATCTCTTCTAACAATGGGAGCTGCTCAGGCTCGGTTGTGAACACTCCATGGAATTTTGCATTCAGTACCTCGCAGATTTCCTTGTCACTTTCTGTATATGCCCCTTCTGTTTCCCTCAGTCTTGTCACTTGGTCATTTACCGACATCTTCCTTCTTATATGGCTATGTAGTACTTTTGGTTGCTTTTTCGCTTTGACTGCAATATCATTCTCATAATTTCTTTCCGACACTCGTCTTATGTTAATGTAATCATTCCTAGCTCTGTTACATCTAATCCTGTTGTCCTCTGTCCTTTGTCTTCTGTACTTCCTCCACTCCCTCCTGCTTCTCACCTTTGATTCCTGACACTGTCTATTAAACCATGGGTTATTATATTCCCTCTTGCTTTTTTCCTTTATTGTTGGAATAAATCTCTCTTCAGCCTCCTTGCATTTCAATATGACTTGGTTCATCATACCTTGCACTGTTTTTCCTCTTAGTTCTTCCTCCCACTGCACTTCTCCCAAGTAGTCCCTTATCCTTCTGTAGTCCCCTTTTCTGTAATCAAGTCTCCTTTCCCGGACCTCTTGTCCTTTGGTCACAATTTTAAGCTCCATCATGTAGTCAAAGACTAGGACACAATGGTCACTAACTCCTAGTGGTATTTCATGTTCCAACTGCTCGATGTCTTCTGCATTCTGAGTGAAAATAAGATCTAATAGGCTGGGCGTATCCCCTCCTCTTTCCCTAGTATCTTCTTTCACATGCTGTGTTAGGAAATTCCTGTCAATAACGTCTACCAGCTTCGCTCCCCAGGTCTCCTCCCCGCCATGGGGATTCCTCGTTTCCCAATCTATCTCTCCGTGATTTAGGTCCCCCCATGACCAGCAGCTTCGCTCTCATTCTATGCGCTAAAGTTGCTGCCCTCTGCAGTTCATCTATACATGTCTTGTTGCTGTCCTCGTACTCCTGCCTGGGCCTTCTACTGTTTGGTGGGGGATTGTAGAGTATCAAGATTACAATCTTCTTCCCATCCACTGTCAGAGTTCCATGTATGAAGCTCGTGCTTTCATTGGTACCCGGATTTTCCAGCTCATCAAACTTCCATTTCCGCTTTATTAGTAGTGCCACTCCTCCTCCCTGTCTCTGTGTCCTTTCTTTTCTTATCACCTGGTACCCCTCTGGAAAGATTGCATCCGAGATCATGCCATTTATTTTAGTTTCCACTATTGCCACTATGTCTGGGTCTGCCTCACTAACTCTTTCTTTTATTTCTTCTGCTTTATTGGCTACGCCATCAGCATTGGTGTACCAAACCTTGAGACTCTTCTTGGAAACTCGGGTGCCAGAGTTCCCCCTTTCACCAGGGGTCTGGGGGGAACAGGGGGGTGTCTGGGGGGCACGTGGGGGCTGTGGGGGTGAGTGGGGGAGTGCTAGGGGGGTGCCTGGGAGTGCCTGTTAGGCGAATGGGGTCTGGGCATCTAGGGTGGTAGGAAGGGCATAATGGGTCTGAAAGTTAGGGGTCTGAATAGCATAGGGGGGTTGAGAAATAGAGTGAGACTGAGAGTCAGATAGAGGTTGAGAGGTTGGGGGGAGAGGGATACTGAGGGCGGAGGGCTGGGATGAGAATGGAGCATGGGTGCTGGGAGTGGAAGAGAGGGTATATTAGTTAGGGGGGAATCGGGGGTAGGTGGGGGTTTTGGGGTAGAAGAGGGGAAGAGGGAGATGGGGGAAGGTGTTAGGGGGTCACAAGGTGAGGGGGTTAAATGTGGGCTGGAGGTGCATAGGAGGGGTGAGGGATGGGTGGGGTTTGGGGGTGAGTGGAAGAGGGGTGCAGTGGAAGCTGGGATGGAGTAGATGGAATTGAAGTCAATGGGGTAGTAGGGGCAGGGGAGTAGGAAGGGGTAGTTGGGGAGGGGGGATGGGATGGTGGGTTTGGGGAGGTGTGTGTGTGTGTGTGTGTGTGTGTGTGTGTGTGTGTGTGTGTGTGTGTGTACTTAACTAGTATGCAAGCTACTAACCTTAGATGGATATAGCAACAATATCTGTCTAACCCCAAAGGTTATGAGGGATGTCATACGAAAGGAAACGTTGCAAATTGATTCAATCCTGCACGGGGATAGAACCGCATTCCTCGATTGAGAGTCGAAGACGTAGCCATTTGCGCCAAGAGTAACCATTTGCGCCAATTCTCAATTTAGGAATGAATCAACGCTGATGGAGAACGGAAAGGTTCAAGAGAACGGAACCGCCACCATGAAATGTTGATGCTAGAATTCATTGTGTTGTGGCTAACCTCGGCATGTCCTCGTAGTTGGGCCTGACGAGGACTCTTGAGAGTATTGTCCATGTACTCACCTAATTGTATTCACCTAGTTGTGCTTGTGGGGGGTTGAACTCTGCTCTTTCGACCCGCCTTTCAACTGTCAATCAACTGTTTCTACTACTACTTTCTTTTCCCACACACACACACACACACACACACACACACACACACACACACACACACACCAGGAAGCAACCCTTTGACAGCTGACTAACTCCCAGGTACCTGTTTCCTGCTAGTTAACAAGGGCATAGGGTGAAAGAAACTCTACCCATCGTTTCTCGCCGGCGCCCGGGATCGAACCCGGAACCACAGGATCACGTGTCCACCGTGCTTTCCGCTCGGCCGGCCGTCTCCCTCTGGCCGGTTACACTGTGTATAACGGTAAGTGCAAGAACATCTCTGCTTTATTGACCAGTCACACCTGAATGGGTCAACACAAAAACAAAAAATGTGTATTCCCGCAAAGTTCACACAGTCCCGCACTTTTTCGAAAATTCTGATAAATGATTTGGGTCAGGCGATCCTGGAGAATGATGCATACTCAAGATGGAAGAAAACTTTGGTTCCATGTAAAAATTTTCCACCCATGCTGTCGAAATGATCTTAGATGGGGTAAAGGCTGTAAGATCATTTCTTTCTTTCTTTCTTTCCGTGAAGAACAAATGCTCTTCATGGTCATTGAAAAGTCAACCCTCAGTCTCAGAATGTCACCTTATTAACTGGATACTTGGTTTTGCCGCTCGTTTCTATACCTCTCTGAGTTACAATATTACACTGACTTGCCATCATCGTCGCCTGTGTTCCCTTCTAAGATCATACCTGCCCTAGTATGCTCTAGTTAGATATGGTGGTCTTAGGCTCTTGCTTCGGGGGTATGGGGTGAAGTAGATCTTTGAAATAGATTCCACAACTAAGGACCAATAAGACTCTCATGTGGTAATATGGTATCTATTGTGTATTCAGATCCTTCTCCATTGATAATCTCTTATATTCCGTCTAAAGATAAACCCCATTTAGTAGCAAAATAGTTACTAAGATACCTAATGTTGAAGCTTTGCGAGTAATACAGAGTGCAATATTCAGTCAAATTCTATACTCAAACTCAACCCTGTTATTATTTTTTCTAAAGGTCATCAATTACTGCTCAGTAAACAGGCGCATACAGCTTCGGGAGTATGCGCCCAGTCAATTCTCTCATGTCAGGATGTATAAACTCACATGCACACACATACACACACACACTCACACACACACACACACACACACACACACACACACACACACACACACACACACACACACACACACACACACACACACACACACACATACACACACACACACACACACATACACACACACACACACACACACACACACACACACACACACACACACACACACACACACACACACACACACACACACACACACACACACACACACACACAAACCCCTGGCAACTACCTCACAGGAGGAGGAGCCTAACCAAGTAGCAATGACTATAGAACAACCTCCTACACTTGTAGGGAGTGTGGGTGAAATTGGATATAAGAAAGTGAGCTTCAAGGTAATGTACTCAAACATTGATGGGATTACCAATAAAGCAAGTGAACTGGCAGAAAGGGTGCAAGAAGAAAACCCTGATGTAATAGGACTAACGGAAACAAAATTGTCAGGAGTCATAACAGATGCTGTGTTTCCAAAGGACTACTATATAGTAAGGAAAGAGAGGGAAGGGAGAGGAGGTGGAGGAGTGGCCCTGCTGATAAGGAAGGACTGGAGTTTTGATGAGATGGAAATTCCGGGCTGTGACGGATTCAGAGATTACATAACAGGAACTATAACAATGGGTGGACCTAAGATAATAGTGGCAGTCATTTACAACCCTCCCCTAAATGACAGAAGACCTAGACAGGAGTTTGATAGGAACAACATGGCAACCATTAATATAATAGAGAGAGCAGCTTCAGTTGCCAGCAGGAATGGCTCAAGACTCTTAATTATGGGTGATTTCAACCATGGAAAGATAGACTGGGAGAATGGGGACCCACATGGAGGTGCAGATACGTGGCGAGCTAAACTCTTGGAAGTGGCAACAAGGAATTTTCTGAGCCAGCATGTCAAGGAACCCACAAGAATGAGAGGCAATGATGAACCAGCTAGACTCGACTTAATATTCACCCTGAATGAGTCAGAAATAAGGGAAGTCAAAGTTGAAGCCCCCATAGGAATGAGTGACCACAGTGTACTGACCTTTGAGTACTTGGTGGAGGTAGGGATAACCTATCCAAGGATGGGAGTGGAGGGGAAAAGACTGAATTACCGAAGAGGAAAATATGACGAGATGAGGAACTTCCTCAGGGGAATACCATGGGAAACAGAACTTAGAGACAAGAATGTGCAGGTCATGATGGATATTGTCACCCAAAAGTGCCAGGAAGCTGCAGACAGGTTTATCCCCGTCCAAAAGGAGAAAAACGAAAAACAACAGAAAAACCCATGGTTCAACCAGGAATGTAAGGTAGCAAAACAACTGTGTAAAAGAACATGGAGAAACTACAGAAATAACAGAACACCAGAGAGCAGGGAGAGATACCAGAGGGCCAGAAATCAGTACATCAGAGTGAGGAGGGAAGCAGAGAGACAGTTTGAAAATGACATTGCGAGTAAAGCCAAGACCCAACCAAAGCTGCTCCACAGCCATATCAGGAGGAAAACAGCAGTGAAGGAACAAGTGATGAAGCTGCGGAAAGGGGAGAACAGATACACAGAGAATGACAAGGAGGTGTGTGAAGAACTCAACAAGAGATTCCAGGAGGTCTTCACAATAGAACAAGGAGAAGCCCCTGCACTAAATGAGGAGGTGGCAAACCAAGCAACCTTGGAGGAATTTGACCTCACCAGTGATGAGGTCAAAAGGTGTCTGCTGGAGCTAGATGTGACAAAGGCTGTTGGGCCTGATAGAATCTCACCATGGATACTAAAGGAAGGTGCAGAAGCACTAAGTGTGCCACTCTCTATGGTGTATAACAGGTCACTGGAAACAGGAGACTTACCAGAAAGTTGGAAGACAGCTAACGTGGTCCCAATATACAAAAAGGGTGACAGGCAAGAGGCACTGAATTACAGGCCAGTTTCCTTAACTTGTATACCATGCAAGGTGCTGGAGAAGATCGTGAGGAAAAGGCTCGTAGAGCATCTGGAGGGAAATAACTTTGTAACGCACCACCAACATGGGTTCAGAGATGGTAAATCGTGCCTCACAGGTTTAATAGAATTTTATGACCAGGCAACGAAAATTAGGCAGGAAAGAGAAGGGTGGGCCGACTGCATTTTCCTGGATTGCCAAAAAGCCTTTGACACAGTACCCCATAAAAGGCTGTTAAAAAAGTTGGAGCAACAGGCAGGAGTAAAAGGGAAGGTGCTCCAGTGGATAAGGGAGTACTTAAGCAACAGGAAACAGCGAGTAACGGTGAGGGGGGAGACATCAGAGTGGCGAGATGTCACCAGCGGAGTCCCACAGGGCTCAGTACTTGGACCCATCCTGTTTCTAATATATGTGAACGATCTTCCAGAGGGTATAGACTCATTCCTCTCGATGTTTGCTGATGATGCAAAAATTATGAGAAGAATCAAGACGGATGAAGATAGACAGAGACTACAGGATGACCTGGATAAACTGGAGGAATGGTCTAGAAAATGGCTGCTGAAGTTCAACTCTGGAAAGTGTAAGGTGATGAAATTAGGCGAAGGGAGCAGGAGGCTGAACACAAGGTATCATCTGGGAGGGGAAATCCTGCAAGAATCAAATAGAGAGAAGGATCTGGGGGTTGATATCACACCGAACCTGTCTCCAGAGGCCCACATCAAAAGAATATCATCAGCGGCATATGCTAGACTGGCCAACATAAGAACTGCCTTCAGAAACTTGTGTAAGGAATCTTTCAGAACCCTGTATACCACTTATGTAAGACCAATCCTGGAGTATGCAGCTCCAGCCTGGAGTCCATACCTAGTTAAACACAAGACAAAGTTAGAGAAGATTCAGCGGTATGCCACCAGGCTCGTCCCGGAACTGAGAGGATTGAGCTACGAGGAAAGGCTAAAGGAGCTGAACCTCACATCCCTGGAAAACAGAAGTGTAAGGGGAGACATGATAACCACCTACAAAATTCTCAGGGGAATTGACAGGGTGGACAAAGACAAACTCTTCAGCACGGGTGGGACACGAACAAGGGGACACAGGTGGAAACTTAGTACCCAGATGAGCCACAGAGACGTTAGAAAGAATTTTTTCAGTGTCAGAGTAGTTAATAAATGGAATGCATTAGGAAGTGATGTGGTGGAGGCTGACTCCATACACAGTTTCAAATGTAGATATGATAGAGCCCAGTAGGCTCAGGAATCTGTACACCAGTTGATTGACAGTTGAGAGGCGGGACCAAAGAGCCAAAGCTCAACCCCCGCAAGCACAATTAGGTGAGTACAATTAGGTGAGTACAAACACCACACACACACACACACACACACTCACATTAACCAAGGTATCATTTGGGAGATGAAATACTTCAAGAGTCAGAGAGAGAGAAAGACCTGGGGGTTGATATCACGCCAGACCTGTCCCTTGAAGCTCATATCAAGAGGATAACATCAGCAGCATATGCCAGGTTGGCTAACATAAGAACGGCCTTTAGACACTTGTGTAAGGAATCTTTCAGAACATTATACACCACATATGTCAGACCAATCCTGGAGTATGCGGCTCCAGCATGGAGTCCATATCTATTCAAGCATAAGACTAAACTGGAAAAGGTTCAAAGGTTTGCCACCAGACTAGTACCCGAGCTGAGAGGTATGAGCTACGAGGAGAGACTACGGGAATTAAACCTCACTTCGTTGGAAGACAGAAAAGTTAGGGGGGGGGGGGACATGATCACCACATTCAAGATTCTCAAGGGAATCGACAGGGTTGATAAAGACAGGCTATTTAACATAAGGGGCACACGCACTAGGGGACACAGGTGGAAACTAAGTGCCCAAATAAGCCACAGAGATATTAGAAATAACTTTTTTAGTGTCAGAGTGGTTGACAAATGGAATGCATTGGAAAGGGATGTGGTGGAGGTAGACTCCATACACAGTTTTCACTGTAGATATGATAAAGCCCAATAGGCTCAGGAATCTGTACATCAGATGATTGACAGTTGCGAGGCGGGACCAAAGAGCCAGAGCTCAACCCTTGAAAGCACAATTAGGTGAGTACACACACACTAGGAAGACGGGACACCACGAGCATAGATCTCATCCTGTAACTACACTTAAGTCATTACACACACACACACACTTTCTCTTTTGCTATATATTTGTATAACGTTCATAATTACAATTTCCAGTTATTGCTTCTGTTAATAACTGTTATTACTTCTGGCATTCATTTAACCCACGAGGGAGTTGCCTGAGTCGCAGCAAGCATTAACACAGGCGGCATCAGTTGACTTTCATACTTATTACTGAACGTATTACGTATTAACGACGTATTACTTATAAATAGGACGCTTAGGTTTATACATAAATTGTTCGTTCACACACCAAATGAGGAAAATGATCGCATGTGGCAGCAGACGTCTGTGCTCGTTTATGATGAATGCAATGACAGCGTAAATGATTATGATGAATGCAATGGCAGCAAAGATGATTATGATGAATGGAATGACAGCAAAGTTGATTATGATGAATGGAATGACAGCAAAGTTGATTATGATGAATGGAATGACAGCAAAGTTGATTATGATGAATGGAATGGCAGCAAAGTTGATTATGATGAATGGAATGGCAGCAAAGTTGATTATGATGAATGGAATGACAGCAAAGTTGATTATGATGAATGGAATGACAGCAAAGTTGATTATGATGAATGGAATGACAGCAAAGTTGATTATGATGAATGGAATGAAAGCAAAGTTGATTATGATGAATGGAATTGCAGCAAAGTTGATTATGATGAATGGAATGACAGCAAAGTTGATTATGATGAATGGAATGGCAGCAAAGATGATTATGATGAATGCAATGGCAGCGAAGATGATTATGATGAATGGAATGACAGCAAAGGATACCCCTGTTCACCTAGCAGTAAATCGGACCTGGGAGCTAGACAGCTGTTATGGGCTGCTTCCTGGGGATGTGCAACGAAAAGTTGGCCTGGTCGAGGACCGGGCCGCAGGGACGCTAAGCCCCGAAATCATCTCAAAATCTCAAGATAACCCACCGCAGCTCATTCATTGGGATGAAACGCCCCAGAAGAGGAAATGATTACAACCACAGAAAGTAAAGCATTTGATTTACCAAACTGGAACTGGGAGGAGTAAACAAATCCAGAAGGGCCATGACGTGGATTCGAACCTGCGTCCGGGAGCATCATAGACACTGCCTTAATCGACTGAGCTACGACAGGGTTAAAAGAGTTGAAACCGAAGTTCTACTGAACTTACTGGCTCCCGTAGCCTCTCCGAGGCACAAACCAGGATTTTACACAACTATCCCCTGCACCCGAGCTATGTTAATAGGCCGTTCTCCCTCTTCGCTCGTCACGGCCCTTGTGGATTTGTTCATTTGATGCATCACGTTAGTGTGAACTCTGTGTGTAATGGGAGGAGTAATGCCACACTTACTACATGCAGACGACGACTGCTAGCACCAGGCTACAGAGCGGCCACATAACCAGTGACCACGTACGTCAAATATGTGACTGTACCATGGCACTCTCTCTCTCCCTCTGTCTCTAGTCACTCTCCGCATCTTTTTTTGCCCTTTCTCCCTCTTTTTATCTGAGTCTCATTTTCACTCCACTCACTCTCTCTGCTCTTCCTCTTTTCCACAGTTTCTCATTCGTAATCTCTTTCCTGATATCTATTTCAATTTACCCCTTCCTTTCGTCTCGTACCACAAGATATCCCCCGATTCATCTTTCTGTCGATGGCCTGACGACCGACATTGGTACCGGAACGCGAAATCACTTAACAAGAAAGCAATGCCAAGCTCCTGACGGGAAGCATTAGTGCTGCCTGGTAAAGTAGGGTTATGGGAGCGGGGTTCCGTAGTAACATCCGTATCCTGGGTCACGACGGGTCGTTCCCATCCACCAAGTGTCGGCGCCGCACGCATCCCACTCCTCCCCTCTACAATAACAATATAAGTTACGGATACAGCACTGGAAGTGTGCGGTTACATTACGTCCTTCTAACGCCTGTCCTTTTTATGGTTTTGTTACTTGTCTTAGTCATGTGTGTGTGTGTGTTGATCTTGTGAAGCTCCATGAGAGTTTATGTCAGGACTTTTCCGTGAAAACTTTTCCCGTGTGTCTGTTGCCTCGTGTTTACTCATTCTTTTTTCTCTTCCTCTCCCTCATTCCCGTGGCACAGATCGCGTCACAGGCTGCGCCACAGACCATTCTCACAACTGGATATTACAAACAAACAAACCTTGCCAGCTGTCCCAACACGGCAGTTCTTACTGGTGAAGCGAACCTTGGGAAGACGCAGAAGGCTCTCAGCAGGGAGTGAGGTCTTGCAAGAACCTCCATGATGGCTCTTCTTTTTAAACATATTTTGAATATTTTCCTCTAGAATCCGTAAACGTTTTTGCCTATTGTCTCAAAGATTATATGAATATGTATGAATGTATTATACATGTTGTGGCAGTTGCACATTATACAAATGCCACAACACTTGCAACCCTGTAAGTGTTAACACAGCTCACTTTCTTATTAGATGTTCGTGTGAAACTTAGACTTTCTTCACTCTCAACAACTTGAATCACCTCTGACCCCAGAGATCCTCTGTCTTAATGTGACCTCTCCACTTAGCGCCTACCCACGCACACATACACGCACACACACAGTCACCAGGGGTGCCTGGTGGCTGAGTGAACAGCACGCAGGGTACGTAGTCCTGAGAACCAGGAATCGATCCCGGCGATTGGGGAAACAAATAGGCAGAGTTTTTTCCACCCTGCTGCCCCTGTTACCTAGCGCTAAATAGGTACCCAGGAGTTAGACAGCTGTTACGGGCAGCTTCCTGTCCTATTCCTGTGTGTATGTGTGTGTGTGTGTGTGTGTAATTACCTAAGTGTAGTTACTGGATGAAAGCTATGCTCGTGGTGTCCCGTTTTCCCAGCATTTTTTGTCATATAACGCTTTGAAACAACTGACAGTCTTGGCCTCCACCACCTTCTCACCTAACTTGTTCCAAACGTCTACCACTCTGTTTGCGAAAGTGAATTTTCTCATATTTCTTCGGCATCTGTGTTTAGCTAGTTTAAATCTATGACCTCTTGTTCTTAAAGTTCCAGGTCTCAGGAAATCTTCCTTATCGATTTTATGAATTCAAGTTACTATTTTGAATGTAGTGATCATATCACCTCATTTTCTTCTGTCTTCTACTTTTGGCATTTTAATGCCTCTAACCTCTCCTCGTAGCTCTTGCCCTTCAGTTCTGGGAGCCACTTAGTAGCATGTCTTTGCACCTTTTCCAGTTTGTTGATGTGCTTCTTAAGATATGGGCACCACACAACCGCTGCATATTCTAGCTTTGGCCTAACAAAAGTCGTGAACAATTTCTTTAGTATATCGCCATCCATGTATTTAAAAGCAATTCTGAAGTTAGAAAGCGTGGCATAGGCTCCTCGCACAATATTCTTTATGTGGTCCTCAGGTGATAGTTTTCTATCTAGAACCACCCCTAGATCTCTTTCTTTATCAAAATTCTTTAAAGATTTCTCACATAATATATAGGTTGTGTGGGGTCTATGTTCACCTATTCCACATTCCATATCATGGCATTTATTAACATTAAATTCCATTTGCCAAGTGGTGCTCCATATACTTATTTTGTCCCAGGTCATCTTGAAGGGCATGACAATCACCTAAGTTTCTTATCCTTCCTATTATCTTAGCATCATCAGCAAACATGTTCATATAATTCTGTATACCAACTGGTAGATCATTTATGTAGACAATAAACATCACTGGTGCAAGAACTGAACCCCTGTGGTACTCCACTTGTGACATTTTTCCAGTCCGATACATTGCCTCTGATCACTGCCCTCATTTTTCTATCAGTCAAAAAAAATTTCATCCATGTTAGAAGCTTACCTGTCACCCCTCCAATATTTTCCAGTTTCCAGAACAACCTTTTATGTGGAACTCTGTCGAAAGCCATTTTTAGGTCCAGATAGATGCAGTCAACCCATCCATCTCTTTCCTGTAATATCTCTGTTGCTCGATTATAGAAACTGAGTAAATTCGATACACAGGATCTTCCAGATCGAAAACCATGCTGTCTGTCCGATATTATATCATTTCTCTCCAGGTGTTCTACCCATTTAGTTTTAATTACTTTGTCCAATATTTTGACTATTACACGTGTCAATGATACAGGTCTATAATTAAGGGGGTCTTCCCTGTTTCCACTTATGTAGATTGGAACTAAGTTAGCCTTTTTCCACACATCAGCTACAACTACTGTAAACAGGGATGGCTGAAAAATCAGTTGAAGTGGAATGCTGATCTCAGGTGCACATTCTCTCAGAACCCATGGTGAAACTCCATCTGGACCAACTGCTGTGTTCTTATTTAACTCCTTGAGCATTTTTTCCACTTCGTCTCTAGACACCTCTATGTGCTCTATGTTGTTCTCTGGAATTCTTATTGCGTCTGGTTCCCTGAAGATTTCATTTTTGTACAAACACACTTTGGAACTTTTCGTTTAATGTTTCACACATTTCCTTTTCATTTTCCGTGAATCTATTTCCCATTTTCAACCTCTGAATATTATCCTTTACCTGCAATTTGTTGTTTATGAATTTATAGAATAGACCTGGTTCTGTTTTACATTTGTCTGCGTGTGTGTGTGTGTGTGTGTGTATGTGTTTACTAGTTGTGTTTTGCGGGGGTTGAGCTTTGCTCTTTCGGTCCGCCTCTCAACTGTCAATCAACTGTTTACTAACTACTTTTTTTTTTTCCACACCACACACACACACCCCAGGAAGCAGCCCGTGACAGCTGACTAACTCCCAGGTACCTATTTACTGCTAGGTAACAGGGGCACTTAGGGTGAAAGAAACTTTGCCCATTTGTTTCTGCCTTGTGCGGGAATCGAACCCGCGCCACAGAATTACGAGTCCTGCGCGCTATCCACCAGGCTACGAGGCCCCCCTCCATATGTGTGTGTGTGTGTGTGTGTGTACTCACCTAGTTGTACTCACCTAGTTGTGTTTACGGGGGTTGAGCTCTGGCTCTTTGGTCCCGCCTCTCAACCGTCAATCAACAGGTGTACATATTCCTGAGCCTATTGGGCTCTATCATATCTACACTTGAAACTGTGTATGGAGTCAGCCTCCACCACATCACTTCCTAATGCATTCCATTTGTCAACCACTCTGACACTAAAAAAAATCTTTCTAATATCTCTGTGGCTCATTTGGGCACTCAGTTTCCACCTGTGTCCCCTAGTGCGTGTTCCCCTTATGTTAAATAGACTGTCTTTATCTACCCTATCAATTCCCTTCAGAATCTTGAATGTGGTGATCATGTCCCCCCTAACTCTTCTGTCTTCCAGCGAAGTGAGGTTTAATTCCCGTAGTCTCTCCTCGTAGCTCATACCTCTCAGCTCGGGTACTAGTCTGGTGGCAAACCTTTGAACCTTTTCCAGTTTAGTCTTATCCTTGACTAGATATGGACTCCATGCTGGGGCTGCATACTCCAGGATTGGCCTGACATATGTGGTATACAAAGTTCTGAATGATTCTTTACACAAGTTTCTGAATGCCGTTCGTATGTTGGCCAGCCTGGCATATGCCGCTGATGTTATCCGCTTGATATGTGCTGCAGGAGACAGGTCTGCCTTGATATCAACTCCCAAGTCTTTTTCCTTCTCTGACTCCTGAAGAATTTCCTCTCCCAGAGGATACCTTGTATCTGGCCTCCTGCTCCCTACACCTATCTTCATTACATTACATTTGGTTGGGTTAAACTCTAACAACCATTTGTTCGACCATTCCTTCAGCTTGTCTAGGTCTTCTTGAAGCCTCAAACAGTCCTCTTCTGTTTTAATCCTTCTCATAATTTTAGCATCGTCAGCAAACATTGATAGAAATGAATTGATACCCTTCGGAAGATCATTCACATATATAAGAAACAAGATAGGACCGAGTACAGAGCCCTGTGGGACTCCACTGGTGACTTCACGCCAATCGGAGGTCTCACCCCTCACCGTAACTCTCTGCTTGCTATTGCTTAGATACTCCCTTTTCCACTGGAGCACCTTACCAGCTACACCTGCCTGTCTCTCCAGCTTATGTACCAGCCTCTTATGCGGTACTGTGTCAAAGGCTTTCCGACAATCCAAGAAAATGCAGTCCGCCCAGCCCTCTCTTTCTTGCTTAATGTTTGTCACCTGATCGTAGAATTCTATCAAGCCTGTAAGGCAAGATTTACCCTCCCTGAACCCATGTTGGCGATTTGTCACAAAGTCCCTTCTCTCCAGATGTGTTACCAGGTTTTTTTCTCACGATCTTCTCCATCACCTTGCATGGTATACAAGTTAAGGACACTGGCCTGTAGTTCAGTGCCTCTTGCCTGTCGCCCTTTTTGTATATTGGGACCACATTCCCTGTCTTCCATATTTCCGGTAGGTCTCCCGTCTCCAGTGACTTACTATACACTATGGAGAGTGGCAAGCAAAGTGCCTCTGCACACTCTTTCAGTATCCATGGTGAGATCCCATCTGGACCAACAGCTTTTCTAACATCCAGATCCAGCAGGTGTCTCTTGACCTCCTCTCTCGTAATTTCGAACTCTTCCAAGGCCACCTGGTTTACCTCCCTTTCTCCTAGCACAGTGACCTCACCTTGTTCTATTGTGAAGACCTCCTGGAATCTCTTGTTGAGTTCTTCACACACCTCTCTGTCATTCTCAGTATACCCGTCCTCGCCTGTTCGAAGTTTCAATACCTGTTCTTTCACTGTTGTTTTCCTTCTGATGTGACTGTGGAGTAGCTTTGGTTCGGTCTTGGCTTTGTTTGCTATATCATTTTCAAAACTTTTCTCTGCTTCTCTTCTCATCCTGACGTACTCATTCCTGGTTCTCTGGTATCTCTCTCTCTGCTTTCTGGTGTTCTGTTGTTCCGGAAGTTCCTCCACGCCCTTTTGTTCAGTTTCTTCACTTCCATACATGCCCTATTATACCATGGATTCTTCTGTTGCTTCTCGGATTTTTCCCTTTGGGCCGGGATGAACCTGTTTACTGCCTCCTGACACTTTTGGGTAACATAGTCCATCATACCCTGTACAGACTTATCTCTGAGGTCTGTGTCCCAAGGTATTACACTTATGAAACTTCTCATCTGTTCATAATTCCCCTTTCGGTATGCCAGCCTTTTGATTCCTAGTTCTTTTTGGGGGAGATAAGTCCTAGCTCTACCAGGTACTCAAAGTTCAATACACTGTGGTCACTCATTCCCAAGGGCGCTTCCATCTTAACTTCCCTTATATCCCACTCATGTAGGGTAAATATCAAATCAAGCATGGCTGGTTCATTTTCTCCTCTCCTGTGTGTGTGTACTCACCTATTTGTGCTTGCGGGGGTTGAGCTTTGGCTCTTTGGTCCCGCCAAAGAGCCCACAAAGAACCCCGCCAAAGAGCACATACACACACACACTTTGGTGTGTGTGTGTGTGTGTGTGTGTGTGTGTGTGTGTGTTTACTGGTTGTGTTTTTGCGAGGGTTGAGCTTTGCTCTTTCGGCCCGCCTCTCAACTGTCAATCAACTGTTTACTAACTACTTTTTTTTTTTTTTTTTTTTTTTCTCCACACCACACATACACACTCACCAGGAAGCAGCCCGTGTGTGTGTGTGTGTGTGTATGTGTGTACTCACCTAGTTGTACTTGCGGGGGTTGAGCTCTGGCTCTTTGGTCCCGCCTCTCAAATGTCAATCAACAGGTGTACAGGTTCCTGAGCCTATTGGGCTCTATCATATCTACACTTGAAACTGTGTATGGAGTCAGCCTCCACCACATCACTTCCTAATGCATTCCATTTGTCAACCACTCTGACACTAAAAAAGTTCTTTCTAATATCTCTGTGGCTCATTTGGGCACTCAGTTTCCACCTGTGTCCCCAGGTGCGTGTGCCCCTTGTGTTAAACAGCCTGTCTTTATCAACCCTGTCAATTCCCTTGAGGATCTGAATGTGGTGATCATGTCCCCCTAACTCTTCTGTCTTCCAACGAAGTGAGGTTTAATTCCCATAGTCTCTCCTCGTAGCTCATACCTCTCAGCTCGGGTACTAGTCTGGTGGCAAATCTTTGAACCTTTTCCATTTTAGTCTTATGCTTGACTAGATATGGACTCCATGCTGGTGCCGCATACTCCAGGATTGGTCTGACATATGTGGTATATAAAGTTCTGAAAGATTCCTTACACAAGTTTCTAAAGGCCGTTCTTATGTTAGCCAACCTGGCATATGCTGCTGCTGTTATCCTCTTGATATGAGCATCAGGGGACAGGTCTGGCGTGATATCAACCCCCAGGTCTTTCTCTCTCTCGGACTCTTGAAGAAATTTCATCTCCCAAGTGATACCTTGTATCTGGTCTCCTGCTTCCTACCCCTATCTTCATTACATTACATTTGCTTGGATTAAACTCTAACAGCCATTTGTTCGACCATTCCTGCAGCGTGTCCAGGTCTTCTTGAAGCCTCAAGCTGTCCTCCTCTGTCTTAATCCTTCTCATAATTTTGGCGTCGTCAGCAAACATTGAGAGGAATGAGTCTATACCCTCTGGGAGATTATTACGTATATCAGAAACAGGATAGGTCCAAGTACAGAGCCATGTGGGACTCCACTGGTGACTTCACGCCAGTCTGAGGTCTCACCCCTCACTGTAACTCTCTGCTTCCTATTGTTTAGGTACTCCCTTATCCACTGGAGCGCCCTACCAGTTACTCCTGCCTGTTTCTCTAGCTTATGCATCAACCTTTTATGGGGTACTGTGTCAAAGGCTTTCCGACAGTCCAAAAAAATGCAGTCCGCCCACCCTTCTCTTTCTTGTTTAATCTTTGTCACCTGATCGTAGAATTCTATCAATCCAGTAAGGCCAGATTTACCCTCCCTGAACCCATGTTGATGGGTTGTCACGAAGTCTCTTCTCTCCAGATGTGTTACTAGGTTTTTTCTCACAATCTTCTCCATCACCTTGCATGGTATACAAGTTAAGGACACTGGCCTGTAGTTCAGTGCCTCTTGTCTGTCACCCTTTTTGTATATTGGTACTACATTAGCAGTCTTCCATATTTCTGGTAGGTCCCCCATTTCCAGTGACCTACTATACACTATGGAGAGTGGTAGGCAAAGTGTTCCTGCACACTCTTTAAATACCCATGGCGAGATTCCATCTGGCCCAACAGCTTTTCTCACATCCAGCTCCAATAGGTGCTTCTTGACCTCATCTCTTGTAATTTCGAACCTGTCCAAGGTCACCTGGTTTGCTGCCACCTCTTCTAGCGCCGCGACATCTCCCTGTTCTATTGTAAAGACCTCCTGGAACCTTTTGTTGAGTTCTTCACACACCTCTTTGTCATTCTCTGTGTACCTGTTCTCGCCCACCCTAAGTTTCATCACCTGTTCCTTCACTGTTGTCTTCCTCCTGATGTGACTGTGTAGTAGCTTTGGTTCGGTCTTGGCTTTATTAGCTATATCATTTTCATACCTTTTCTCAGCTGCTCTTCTCACACTGACATACTCGTTCCTGGTTCTCTGGTATCTCTCTCTACTTTCTGGTGTTCTGTTATTACGGAAGTTCCTCCATGCCCTATTGTTCTGCTCCTTTGCTTTCATACATTCCTTATTAAACCACGGATTCTTCCTTTGCTTCTCTGTTTTTTCCTGTCGAGCTGGGACAAACCTGCTTACAGCCTCCTGACATTTTTGG